>NW_005871351.1:623360-633735 GCF_000147115.1 Myotis lucifugus | reverse complement strand
ATATGCTACATGGTATACATGCACGTCTGTCCATATGTAGCTCTGCTTCATAGCTAAGAGTATCTGAATGGTCTATGACATCTTTCACTCCTTACTCATGACTTAGTTTGCTTCTCTGCCTGCGAAGAGGACCATTCTCCTCCTCATCTAAGATATAGGTAAACAATTCCCACTTGGAAAAAAAAAAGTGACTTTTCTGATAAAAAATCTTATTCTATAAGGAAAATTGTCACTAGAAGCATTCTCCCTGAATTCAGGAAAGTAAATATTAGTAGAGATCAGAACACTTCCAATGGCCTGGACAGCCTCAGACATATCAAGGGTGTCACAGCATGACCTGAGACTAAGGGAAGCAGGATCCTAACACCAGCTGAGGTATGTTTTTTTCATATTTGAGAAAAATTAAGGGGTGCAGAAAATGTGGTACAAAATGGTTAACAAGATTGTCAGCTGTTACTCAGCTACTAGGATATCACCTAGATGTAAACTTAGATGTTTAACTCCATATCCTCGCCTTCCCCTGGACCCTATGCTGACTCCTAGCACATGGCTACCATGCTCTCTCCACCTTTTGCCTTTCTCTTTCTGCAAAGATTGTTTCTGCTGCCTGGTAGTTCCTACCTTGGAAAACTATTTCTGTCAATATATTTAAAAACATCACCTCAGTGAAGCCTTCCTACCAACCCCAGGACAGAACTGCTCTTCCTTTTCAAAGCACCTTTATTTGAAAGCTATTTCATAGCATCTAACACAGTGTTTATGGCTATATCTCCAATACTTGGAACAATGCCTACCATATAGCACATGGTCAATAAATGTTGGTTGGGTAAATGAATTGCATTTTAATGATTTATATGCAGCCTCTCTGTCTTCATAGGCATTAACTCCTAAAAATAGTGCATAACCAATTTGCTAAAAGTGCTGAACTGTGAAATTCATGTTAATTAATTTAATAAAAAATGTTAAACATTATTTTCAAATGTAACTGTGAAATTCTAAAAGAATTTTACTACATTTCCTAGGACCATTCTCAGATACTACAAAGCCCAATGCCATCTAATAGCAAAATTTTGATTTTTTTAATTAAATTTAAAAATTCTCCACTTCCTGTCACAATCCTTGACTAAACCTAGATCTGGAAGATTGAAGGGGAATTAATCAGCATGTTGTTTGTCTATTCTGTTTCATGAACCACCTTTTTAAGACAACCTTACATTTTTAATTCTGTCCTCTCAAGGGTTAGACTCAGTGGGGAGTGAGAATTTTTTTTTTAAAGTGATTAAGAAGGTCTTATTTCATGAGCTCAGTTGTAGTCTGAATTTAATGGCTAGAAAAAGTGGATTTCCAGATCCTGGGATTTTCTGTGATGGGAAATTTGTGGTCTCTTTTGTGATGTTGGTTGGATGCCTTAGCTCAGATGCTCTATCAAAGTACCACAATGGCAGTTTAAACAATAAACGTTATTGTGAATAGGTCTGGAGGCTAGAAAGTCCAAGATCAAGGCACTGGCTGAGCCAATGTCCAGTGAGAGACCACCTCCTGATTCACAGGTCAATGCTCAACCACTGAGCCACACCAGCTGGGCTGTACATGAGATTATTATTATTTTTTTAATCCTCACCCCAGGATTATTTTTTCATTATTATTACTTCAACATTTATTTTTCCATTGATTTTCAGAGAGAGTGGAAGAGAGAGGGAAAGAGCGAGAGAAATATCGATGTGAGAGAAACACATCGGTTGGATGCTTTCTGCACAGGCCCAACCAGGGCCCAGGCTGGGGAAGAGCCTGCAACCTAGGTACGTGCCCTTGACCGGAATTGAACCCAGGACCTTTCGGTCTGCAGGCTGACACTCTAGCCACTGAGCCAAACCAGCCAGGGCTACATGAGATTCTTAATTGAATGGAGGGAAGACTTAAGACTCAAGGTTTGAGATTAGGCAGAAATGAGCTTGAAGATGGAAGATATTTTGCCAGGACTCCACTATATTTCAGCTACCTTATGGGTTGAAATAACTATTTTTGGCTAAAATTTATAAAAAACCGTAATTTCATACCCTTTTTTATTTGCTCCTTGATTGTTGAACTGACTAAAATGTTACCAAAACATTTCCCATTGCCATCTTATGTTTTATTTAGAGGACATAAATGTGCCCTTTCCCTGGGAAAAGCATGACAAGGTTCACGACTTTCCTGCTCCCTTTTATTTTATTTTTTTAAATATATTTTATTGATTTTTTACAGAGAGGAAGGGAGAGGGATAGAGAGTTAGAAACATTGATGAGAGAGAAACATCAATTTAGCTGCCTCCTGCACACTCCCTACTGGGGATGTGCCCGCAACCAAGGTATATGCCCTTGACCGGAATCGAACCTGGGACCCTTCAGTTCGAAGTCTGACGCTATATTCACTGAGCCAAACCGGTTAGGGCTCCTGCTCCCTTTTAGATAATAGCAGTCCTAGGACCACTTTGAGCAACACAGCATTGGCATTTTCAGTCTAACATATTATAATCAAAACTTCACATTTGAGTTAGCATAAATTGTTGGTGTTTTTGTGTGGTTTTGTTTTTCCCTTCCACAGACTGGACCAGCTTTGGACTCAGTCTGCCAAGGGGAAGGAAAGTGTATTTATTTTCTCCTGTGTATCCTGACCTCTTCCTCCACTCTCTAACTTCTGATTTAATTGGAAGAGGTCCGATTTGGGAACTGGGAGCACAGGCAGAGGGAAGGGAACAGGTAAGGAGGTAGGTCAGTTTTCATTCAGCTGGTGGTAGCTTGCGGTTCTTTTGTGAGGCAGATGGTTAGAGCTGGCGACTTGGGGTGGGCCTGGCTTAGGTTTCTCCCTGATGAAGAGCTTTGTGCTGGCTTCTTGGATTTAACTGTTGACTTCCTGGCTTTTGTCTCTGCCTGGATAGATGCAATTCTATGCTGCTACCTTGTGTTTTTCCTTAGCTTGCCCTACAGCAATGGACCTCCCCCCACTTTCCGCTCAGGTCTCTGGACTCAGACAGTCCTATTGGTCAGCGTCTCAGACAACCCCTTATTGTGGCTCACTACAAACACTCTTACCTCTCTGTGCCCCATAAACTCTGGGGATGAACACCCACCTCAATAGGGGGCATTCCGCTTCACCTCCGAATAACTAGCCTTTCTTTTGTCATCAAGAGGTCCTGGGTAGGAGTCAAACCCTGTCCCATAGAGGACTTTCCTTTCCCAGCTACAAGTCAGACATCAGGCCCCCGGAGGCAGGGAGCACATCGCAGTACTGTCTGGGGGATCCTCTTGAAACCCACTTTACCAGGAGTGGAGAGGGAAAGAGCAAACCCTTATTCTCCTCTCAGAGACGAAGTGGAACTCAAAGCCTCACAACAGCTCTTCAAAGCAATCTCACTTCCAAACCCTCCTCCCTGCACTTTCTGACCCCTGTTCCTACATCGTTTATCTGACTGGAACTCCCAGAGGCTTAAAACTTTTCCCTGGTTTCCTTTAAAAACCTACACATGGAAATCTGGCCTTGGAATTTTTCATCTATTCCATCTTGGACTTTTCCAGAAAACCTCACTTTTAACATACTGTTATATATTGAACCAATACAGCCCAAGGTCAAACCACAGACTTTGATTGAACTTTTAGAGCTTAAACTACATGTAAGTTAGAAATGTTCTATGTTTAGACAGATAGCTACATATTTACTATGCTTTTGGTTTTTATTGGCATTTGGTGGCTCTAATTATTTTAAGTGGGCTTATTAATACCAGTTCACTCAAATTAATTCAGCTTGGAATGATAAGATGAAGTGGAAGGCATCCTCTGACTCCCCGATTTCTCTGTATGAACTGTTTCTATGCCTTTCCAGTTTCTTTGAGAATTCAAGAGCCGGGAGAGCATAAGCAGCTGTGTGGCTTTTCATCTGAGCAAAACTCTTAAACTACTGGCTGAAAATTTGTCTTACTCCCTTCACACAGCTTCCATAAGCTGAAGTAGCCCATTTCGTTATATGAAAATTCTCTCTGATGAGTGAAATGGCTACTAATGAAAAAAACTGTAAACCATTAGATAAAGCAAGTGGCTAAAAATCGAAACTATTCATCAGTTTCAACAGCCAACAGGAACATGGCCAAAGGCACTGGCACCTGCTCTTTTCCCGGCTATACCAAGGTTTGCTGTGAAAATCTTCAAATACTGCCACTTGTTTCTCACCGGAAAAAAACAACAAACCAATTCTAATATTTACATGGTAGAATAACATAAGAACAGTTGTAAAAATAATAAAAGAAATACGATAAAATTAGCTCTACAAGATAGAAAGTATCTCTGTCAAACTATTATAGTAATAAAACCAGAAGAACATGCCACATGAATAAACAGATAAACGAACACCTAAAAACCCCAAGACTTAAATTTAATTATTTTAAATTTAAAGGTTAAAGATGTCATTTCAAACCAATACAAATGCATTCAGTTATTTAGTATTATTTAACAAATAATGGTAGAACAACCAGCTTTTAATTGGAGGAGGTATAAGCATACACATATAAACATTTACACATCTGTGAAACATACGGGATGGATGCACCTAAGTAAAAATCCTTAGTGTTTTGCTTGACAATAAATTCTAGTTAAATCAAGACTCAAAGCTGAATAATGAAAATAAGAAGTTATTAGAATAGTGTGTGGATAAAAAATATTGGAATAAAGATGGATTTAGAGGCATGAAAGAAAAACAAAAAGCCTTTAAAAGAAAAAAAATAGTAAGTCTACCTAAAATTATTAATAGGATTAGACAAAGCATCTACTTTTAGATGTATACAAAGAAAGCTTACAAATCAGGAAGGAAAGTCAAAACAACAACAACAAAAAACTGGATAGAAAACCACACAATTGGTATAAAACAGCAGTCCTCTAAAAATAAAATCAAAACAACTCTAAAGAAAGAGATGATCAACCTCATATTAATTAAAAACAGAACAGTGAGATTTTTTTAAACCACTGAGATGAGCAAAAAATAAAAACAAATGAATATATTCAGTGATTGTAAGAGTATGAGAATAGATACTCTAATATGCTATTCCTAGATATGTGGGAATATATTTTTGAAAAGATGTATGGATATGCCTGTCAAAATTGCAAATACAAATCACCTTTGACTCATTTTTTTGCAGTTTAGATTGTTTACCGATCCTTTTTTAGAAATTCAATCTGGAAATATATTGATTTTTAAAGATGTTTAATATTGGGAATAACAATACTGGAAAGAAATGCAAATGTTTATCAATAATGGGCCAGATTTAAATTCTTATATCCCTCCAATAAAATACTCTGAAGCAACATGCAATACTGTACAATTACAAATGACAAAATCATTTAACAGAATAATAGGTATAAATTGAGCTCAATTGTGTCAAATATGCTTACAAAATACCAAGGGATTAACACTATATTTCTATGGTGGCTTCTTCTGGTGACAGAGTTAGGGCAAAAGGAGGGGGAATGGATTACTCTTATTCTGTGCACTTTTTGTAGTTTAATTACTTTTTAATTTTTATTATAGCATATTATTATAAAAATCACATAAAACACAAGGAAACAGAGGGAGACTGAAGCACTTAGCAAAACAATACCTAGATTTAAATAAAACTCAACATTAATAATAGAATACTGTGTGGTGCTATATAATTGGAATGATGGACGTCTATCCCCAAATCCTCAGCCTGAGAAGAAATAAACTGCCTCATCAGCAGTTAGCTCATCTACTCACCGGGTCAGAATGAGAAAATACCTTGTAATTTTTATCCAAAAAGGATTAGTCCTAGGGAACAAATTCCTTCTTTCTTATCAACTCAGAATGGCAGGTCTTACTGAAGGAATTTACCCTAATTAGAAACTGAGAAGTCGGTGTGTGAATACTTGTAGAACTAATTGTTATGCTTCCTGACATACTTTAACGATTATTGGTTCCACTATTTATTTTCCAAGGCTGCAGGGGATATTATGTAAAATAATAAATGTGAAAATGTTGTCAAAGACTACATTCAAGGTAATTATTATTGTTCTAGTGTTGGCTTAAGGCAGAAAAACATCACTGTAAGTAAGAACGATGAGTTTTCAAAATTGTAGCTATTAACTTAAAATAAGGAAACTGTTTTTGGCCTCTGAAAAAAACTTAAAAAAGAAAAGAAAAAACTTTGATAAATACAGTGTTGTGGAGGAGGAAAACTGGTTTTCTCTTTGGAAGGCAACTTGAAAACATATGTTAACATGTCTTGAAATAAGCAGAACCGTGGAACCAGTAATTCCCTTTCTAAGAATATATCTCGAGGAAATAATGTCTAAGTATTTCATCTGAGCATAATTATAATATAGCAACAAATTATAAATGATATGCTAGCCAAGAATAGGAGACTGGCTAAATAATTATGGTGTTCCATGTGGTCATTAGAAATAATTCTGTGGGAAATTAGAAAATGTACATGATATATTATTAAATTAAAAGGTTAAGCAATGTATGCAGAGTATTATTCCATGTTGCTAGCAAATTTGCTTTAAAAATACGCAATGAGGTTGAGATGAGTAAAGTGACTTATCTGTTAACAATGTCACTAAAATAGACCTAGTTGATTTTCAAACACACATGCCTGCACACAACAAATGAAATGTCTGCAATACAGACTATTTAACTCAATATTTACTATTTGATGGAAAATTTGCATAAAACATCTATGCAAATCCAATAAAAATCCTGTAAATTAATTATATAATTTCTGAGATAAATAAACTCACCCTAAGCCAAATACAATGGAAACAGAACAAACGTTTACCTTCGTGAGAAAAAGTCCCTTAGGCTTAAAGTTTTCATATGTGATCAAAGACCCCAGCTGAGCCTAAACAGACTTGTACCCTTGGGAAATAACAGGTGCTGCACAAAAGCATGGTGGGAGAGCCGTCCAGGGACTTGCTTGTGGGCACCTGTGAAAAACCCTCTGGAGACTCCCGGAAATATCAAGAAGAGGTGAGATATGTTGAAGGGGAAAGACTTTGCCACCAGCAATTTTGTCAATAAAACACTACATGTTGATATTACATATTAAAGTGATTCTTTTATTATGTATATGCTCGTGAGACAAGTGTTAAGTTATTACATGTGTTTTCATATCTACCACATAAGCAGATTTTTGCAATTGATAAGCATGGAGGGTCCAGAAGAGAAGAAAATCCTTCTAGGTCTGACCCTGATACCTTTCCCTACCTCCTTCATACCAAGAATCCAAGCATGAGAACCCTAGATTAATCTATAAATACTATAATTTTGTAGCATGTGTTTCTGTCTTAGTTATCTATTGGTGTAACAAGCAACAACACTTAGCAGCTTAAAACAATAACCATTTCATTGTCTCCCACAGGTCTGTTTTATTCTGGGGCATAAACATGCAGTTCCTTCTCTAGCTTCACTTGGAGCATTTTACCCAGATCCCATCAGACGGGGTGAGGCCAAAGTCTACCAGATGCTTGACTGGGACATTGGGAGAGATGGCCTCTCTCCTCTCTGTGTGGCCTCGGGGCCTCTTTTCTCCTCATGGACCGTGGATTCTTCACAGGGTGTCTCTAGAAGGGTTTCTGGACTAGTTCCATATCTCAGTGTTTTCCAAAAGCACAAAATTGAAAACTACTAAGGCTCCTTAGAGATCAGTCCCAGCACTGGTGTAATGTCATTTCTTACTTTTCTATTGATAAAGTGAGTCCCAGGGCCCAGTTCACATTTAACATGGGAGGGGACTAGTCCAGAGCATGAAGCCAGGTGACAGGGTTCTTTGAGAGTCAACCACGGACATCAGCAACCACACGGCAGTACATGCTGTGTTGGGCACGGGGCTCGGGTTAGGCATACAATAGTGAGTAAAGTCAGATGAGCTTGCTGCCTTCAGGAACCCTCTAGTCTAGAGGGGGATGTAAACATCAATCAAGAAATATTCCATGAGCCCTAACTGGTTTGGCTCAGTGGATGGAGTGTCGGCCTGTGGACTGAAAGGTCCCAGGTTTAATTCTGGTCAAGGGCATGTACCTTGGTTGCGGACACATTCCCAGCAGGGGGTGTGCAGGAGGAAGCTGATTGATGTTTCTCTCTCATTGATGTTTCTAGCTCTCTGTCCCTCTCCCTTCCTCTCTGTAAAAAAATCAATAAAATATATATATTTTTAAAAGAAATATTCCACGATAACTGTCGTTCCAAAGGAAAAGTACTATTGTTCTCAGGTGGTAAGTTACACTGACCAAGGCAGCTTCTGGGGGAAATAAAGCTAGTGCTGATGGGAAATGTGGATAACAATGCTTATTATCATCAGCTCTAGCATTATAACAATAAGCTACACGAGTAGGGCATAGAATAAGCATTCCAGCCAGAGGGCATAGCACACATATAAGACATAAGTACCGCTCACTGAAAGAAAGGACAGTGATGTGGTAGCTGAAAAAGTATGTGGGACTGCATGGCGTAGAGCAGGCTGATAAGGTAGACAGACAACTGGCATTGTCTTCATTTTAGAGCCAGGAGAAGCTACTAGGAGGTTTCAACATTAGAAGGTGACAGGACCAGTTTTGCATTTTGAAACGGTCCCTCTGGCTGCAAGGTGGAGAGCAGATTAAAGAGGGTTCCTCAGAGATGATTTATTCCACCTACCAGGACATTGCAGCCCTCCAAGTGAGAGGTGAGTGCCCTCCTCCATCTCCTGTACCTTAGGACTGCTAGATTCATGATAGAAGGCACTGGCAGAATTGCTTTCATTTCTTTTCTAATCAGCTTTCTGGCTTCTATTTTATTTTTCTGACTCAAATAAAAGGAATTCTGGATCCAAAACAACTCACAGGAAAGGGTGATCGGAACCAATCAAATGAAGTAAAGAACACTGTATCTTCAACAACTGGCAAGATGAAGAGCCAAACTTGACTCCCTTCCAGGGGTGGGCAAACTTTTTGGCCACAATGGGTTCTTAAACTGGACCGGAGGGCCAGAACAAAAGCATGGATGGAGTGTTTGTGTGAACTAATATAAATTCAAAGTAAACATCATTACATAAAAGGGTACGGTCTTTTTTTTTTTAGTTTTATTCATTTCAAACGGGCTGGATCCGGCCCGCCGGCCATAGTTTTCCCACGGCTGCTTTAAACTGTCAGGTCCTTCAGTCATCACCCCTGTTTTGAATCCTCCTGGAATAGCCAACGAGTCAAACAGTGATGCCTTAATTGTCCTTTCTTTGGTTTTCTTTACGCTTAAGCTCTAAACATTCTTCTCATTTTACCTACTCCTCCAAATAGAAACGTTCCTCAGTGCAGAATGGCACAGGCATGGATTCAAAGCCTTGCTCTGCTGGGTGAACTTACATAAGTTCATGAGCCTCCCTGAACTTCAATATCTGTATCTAATAACAAAGTAATGAGCATAATAGTATAGGTCCAAAGTGTTGCAATAAGCCAATGAGATGATGCAAGCAAAGGGCTTAGCCCAGTGCCATCCAACCTCATGGTTACAAGCCAAATCAATCTTGGCTCAATTCCCAGCTCTTCCAATTATTACCTCTATGGCCTTGAGCAAGTTATTTGCTGTATTGAAGCATCAATTTTTTTTATTTGTAAAATTCATATAAACCTAATATCACTTTATAGTGTGTTTATGAGGATAACTTGACAAATAAAGAAAGTACTGAATAGAATAACTGGTATATAGCCAACATTTAATAACTGGAAACTTCTATTATTACAAAAATTATTAACACTCAATAAATTTTGTTTAATTCTTCTTTCCCCATTCGCTAGGACTTCTTTTTTTCCATACATTGTCTTTCCTCATTGCCAGCTACCTTGCAACCTTACTTGTATTCTGTGGATTCTCTTTCTTCTCTCTCTCTCTCTCTCTATCTCTCTCTCTCTCTCTCTCTCTCTCTCTCTCTTTCTCTCTCTCTCTCTCTCTCTTCTCACCTCCATCTATCCCTCCCTCCCTCAAAATGTGGAGGACAATAAATACAATCTGTATACCAGTATATAAAAGCCTAAGCGACTGTCTGACAGGTAGCTATGACACACAATGACCACCTGGGGGCAGATGCTCAACGCAGGAGTTGCTGAGCTGCAGTGACTTGGCAGTTGGGCTTCTTGGGTAACAACCCAGAACCAGAGAGGAGGAAGCCCAGTTCCGGGGTGTGTTGCCCGAGAACTGCCCTCTTGCAATCCGGGACCCTTGGGGGATATTGGAGAGCCAGTTCACCCTGATCCCCGGAAGGGCATGCTAGGGAGCCCCACTATGCACGGGGCTCGAGTGGAAAGTAAAAATATTCAATTTTCTTAAAATTTCGAAACTTATTTATCTTATTTTTTCTTTAAGA
>NW_005871351.1:614426-623260 GCF_000147115.1 Myotis lucifugus | reverse complement strand
GGAGAGAGAGCATTAGTGATGACAGATAATCATTGATTGGCTGCCTCCTGCACACCCCACACTGTGATTGAGCCTACAACCTGGACATGCACCCTGACTGGGAATTGAACCTTGACCCCCTGGTTCATAGGTCGACACTCAATCACTGAGTCTCATAGGCTGGGACAGAAAGTTAATTTTTGAAAACTAAATTGTTAAAACACAGGGAAAGAAGTAACAATTTATAAATTTAACATACTAATTAAATTCTTAATGTGGGACTAGGGTTTTATAAATCCCCCTACTCTATGTGTTCTCAGTAGATATACCAAAAACTTGGTACTAAAATATCCAAACACTCACTCCCATAAATAGCCTGCTGAGTGCCTATCAACCATGCAGTAGATATGATTTCAATTGTTTTATGGAGTTCGTAACACCTTTGAATTTATTCCAGGTTCATATATGCTATTTTATGTCCTAAAAACAAAACGCTTTCAACCTTGGTTGACATCTAAGTCCTGCAATGGTCAAATCTGTGTTGTAAAATGTAATTACCATGTAAGCATAAGCATGTAACCAGGTCTTCTTTTTTCTTTCTCCAATATCAGAAATAGAAGAGACACTTTGCAATATCAAGCACATTTTTCTTTAGTTATGAGAAAACAGCTGTTTCAGGTATACATTTGCCAGAAGAAAACCCTCAGTGAACTTTGGTTTATTGTAAGAATCGGTGAAAGCTGCAAGAAAATGATCAAAATAGTTTAAATTCAGAGTCAGGAAATAATAAATTTCTATATGTGAGTGGTAATTATATTGTCCAACCTTACTATGAAAACGTGTTAGTTCAAGGTTTGAAGTGCCATAATATTTGTGTGTTTCATGTGAAACATTCTTACCTGCTGGGGCATGGTGGTATGACTGATCTTTTTGGATAATATTTGACTTCATGAAGTGGGCTTGTTCTTTCTCCTTTTAATTGCACTGCTCTAATTTTGTTCAGTCTGTTTATATTTATACTAAACTGTAAGACTTACTGGGGTAAAATAAAACATAATTCACCTATGATGTCTTTCGGGGATAAAATAACTCATAATCCGTGGAGCAGTATTTTCAGAGACAGCAGAGTTTCCCACCGTTGTTGGGAGACAGCTGTTCTTCTACCTCTTAAATATTTCCAGTCATATTTGGAGTGAACCAATTAGGCCTCATGAATTAGTACAGCCAAGAAAGGGCCTTTAACTGCACATGATATTTAAATGCTCTAATTTCATCATTAAGCACAATGTAAAATTTATGTAGCTCTGTACATGTGATTAAAGTTCCTTTTACTTATGATAGTACATGTGAAAGAGAATCTTATTAACTCAGACTCTCTTCATTCAGAACTTGAGATAATTAAAAGGAAAAAAGGCTTTATATATGCAGTTACATGTGAAGAAATATTTTACTGAGCCAAGGAGATAGGGAAAGGTTTTCCTTTTCACAATATATTGGAGAAATCAAATTATTTCTAGTATTATAGTAGCATTTATTTGCATAATGTTAATTTATATTAATAGCTGCTGTCATTGTATTGAAAAATGTTCCATGTATTTTATTTAGGTAATCATATTTAACCTTGAGAGATAAATTTAACCTTGAGGGATAATAAATTTCAGCTTTCAAATTAAGAAATTCTTACAAATTCCACCAGTTTGAAGGACTAAGGACTTATCCCATGTTATTCTGCTAATTCAGGAAAGAAACTTATTCCAACTACCTCTCAAGTGTATTATTTTCCAAATACTCTACAGGTCTCCTATTTAAGAACAAGATTGCTAAACTAATTAAATACAGAAATTACAACAGGACCACTACCTCTGCTTGGCATTGTTAGTCATTTAAAAATGTCTCTACATTTGATTGATATACAGCCACTTCCTGTCTGTCTAGTAAGTTCTAAAAAGGAGATGGTGGCATTTCTCATATTAGCCAGGTACATGGCTGGGAAATACTTCTTTTTACTTCCTGAAATCAACAGGGACCCATGCAAGAAGAGAAACAGAGGTTTTCAGATAAGGACAAAAGCCTCTCTGAGAATCCAACCTAATTTCTCTCTGCACAAAGATGAAGCTGGGAAAACATTTTTAATGTAGGAAAAAATGGTTGAAGTGGCATTCGACCCTTTTCCACATTTTAATTATCCTTCAGCCCTACATGAAGTGTGTCTTGTTTCTAAGTCACAGGGCAGTTTGTCAGATGGTGTCGAGGAGACACTCTACACTATTTATTGAAAGCCCACACTGTCCAGAGCATTGTACAGAGCAGGGCATTGTCCCATAACTAGGCCTGACTGAGAGACTGGTAATTGCTGACCAGCATAGACAGGGCCACATAATGGCCAGTTCCTGGGACTTGTGCACCCTGGCTCTGTCTTGATTTAATAAAATAATGTATTACCTCTGGAAATTCTAGGATGCCTCTCTCCAAAGCACACATTTTGAGAGTCATGGACACGCATTAGTGACCAGCAGAAATTACAACATGTGAAGTAAGAGTG
Organism: Myotis lucifugus; assembly: GCF_000147115.1. Classification (NCBI taxonomy): domain Eukaryota; kingdom Metazoa; phylum Chordata; class Mammalia; order Chiroptera; family Vespertilionidae; genus Myotis; species Myotis lucifugus. The sequence goes on along the minus strand of NW_005871351.1, from coordinate 620,739 downwards.
ATAGCATCATACTATACCTCACTTAATATAGACTCAATGCAGTCTCAGAAAGAGCAGGACAATAAAGGGGTCAAATGGGCAATTTTTCCAGTGTCCTACTTGACAATGTCTACCCTGGAAGTATCGATCCAGGAAGACAGACTGTCAAACAGGAAAGGGAGATGATATCAAATGTGTAACATTTGAAGGAACAAAGGCAAAACAAGGAGACAATGGAAATTTCATAAGGTTGTATTACATGTCTGGGAAGGCAGAGGTTGGTAAGTTCTGCAACTGATATTTCAAGGATAACTCCCCGTTTCTAGGAATCCCAATCAGTCCACCTTTCATAGGTCTATGAGAATCTAGTCCTCATTATACACAAGTTCTACATACATAGGAAGCCTGAAAAAGTTGAAATTCCTGGGACTATGAAATCAGACTGATTTAGATGAAATCTTGGATAATGTTTTCATTAACTTATGACCACTACACATACATGTACATCATTGAAATGCAATATGCTTTACCATTTGTAGAACACACTGATCCCTTATCAGAGGAGCTATTGCAGGATTAGGTATAATGAGTGCAGTCCCCCTAAGACCTAATGTGTTTTGGACTTGATATTTCTCCTCACTTCTCTTTGTACCCTTTCTCTAACTAATATTATATTGATTTTGTAGTAACACTAGATATTTTGCTTTTTTATTGGATGACTATCTTGTGCATTCAATACATTGATGGTACACATTCAAGCCAGAGATAGAGGTATTGGCATTTTTATAATATTCATTGCTGTTAAATAATTTGGTACTTAAAAATAGAAATATTCAAGTCAAGTCCATTGTCTATATAAAGACATATGAGCAGGAAAGACAAGGAGACAACAAGCATTAACAAAGCCTGTAACCATTGTGGAGTGCAGAAGCAATACATTTTCCTCATTTGGGGAATAATGAAACTTTGGTTCATTATGAAAGCTGAAAGGGTAATCAATGTTTAAAACTAATCATGCCAGCTCTGATAGAAAGCAACTCAGAAAGGAAAAATTGACAAAATATCTGCATAGCTTGCACTTCCAATATAATTGAATTTAAAAAGAAGGGCCCATGCGACATGAAACATTATAATAGGAAAGATGATGAGTCATTTAATAATTCCTAATGAAGAAAGCAAGTGATAAGGAAGGATCAGCGTGGAGGCTACGTTTATAGTAACCAGCTCTCTTTTTAATATTGTGATGCTTTGGATAGTTGTTCCTCATGTTTATTCATTCACTCATTCATTCACTTAACTCCTTTATTCAATTATCAAATAATTATTGAGTATATATTTTGTGCCAAACACTTGTGTGTAGACAATGAAAGGATATATATGGTCATTGTCCTCATGCAATGTATAATGTAATAGAAGGAACAGTAAGTAAAGAGGTCCATAAACGTGACCTTTTATTCCCCTTTGTGGTATTTTCAGGGAATAAACAGGGCAATAAATTAATGACTAACTGAAAGACATTATTTTGATTGGAATAGGCAAGCAAGGCCTCTTTTGAAAATCAGCATTTGTAGTGGTTCCCCAGGGAGTCCAAAGATCAAGGCATGCAAATACATAGAAGTGAGCAATTCAGCCAGATGGAAGAGGAAGTGTCCGATTTGGCAAGTTAGTAAAACACCAATAACAGAGTGGTTTGAGATTTTTTTAGCAAGGTGGGGAATGCTCTCATGTTAATTTGGAGGAGTGGGCACCTCCATCAGATCCTTTGGACTAACTTAAAAAATTACTGGGAATAGGGTGGGGTGTATAGAAACAGGAAGGTCAGAAAGGAAGATGGTGGAATTTTCAAAGTGAGAAATTGCATTAAAAAACTAAACCTAGAAATAAATCTAATGGAAGATGTGAAACATCTCTAAACTAAAAATTAAAAACCAGGATTGAGATAAATTTAGATAAACCTAAATGGATGGAGACATTATTTTACTTATGTATGGAGAAATTCAATATTTTGGATATAAATTCTCTTCCAATGGTTTTATAGAGTCAATTAAATCCCAAATAATATATCAGCAACTTATTTTGATATTGGCAAGCTGATACTAAAAGGTCCATATAAATGCAAATAGCAGGGCAATCACAGAAAAGAACAATCTGTAGAAAATATATCACCAGATATCAAGATTAATTATAAAACTATAGAAATGAATACAAGGTGATATTGATGAAGATATAAGCCATTAGCCCAATGGTCTATTAACACATAAACAAACACTTGGTACATAGCAAAATGGGTGTATCAGTGCTGTTGGGAAAGGCATGGTCTTTTAATAAATGTTGTTAGGCCAAGTGCACATCCATATGGAAGGAAAAGTTTCTTGAACCATGCTGTATGTCTTATAGGAAAAGAAATAAATTCCAGGTGTATTTTTGATCTAATTGTGAAAGGTAAAATAATTAAAAAATTAGAAAAAACATAGACTATTACTTATTTTATTTTGGATGGGCAAAGACAAGTAGAATACAGAAAAGACTAACCACAAAAAAGCTACAAATAAGAATACATTAAAATAAATGTTATGCATCAAAATACATCCAAGACAGTGAAGAGGAAATGTATAGATTGAGAAAATATATTTGTAATGTGTATGATCAACATAGTCAGAAGTCATGAAAAAGAAAAAAAGGCAACAACCCTCAAATCCATTCCAAATTGTCTGCAATATAGTATAAATAAATGAGCAAGGAGCTTGAACAGAAATTACACAGAGAGGACATCCAAATGGCCAATAAACAAATGAAAGGCACTTAGCTTCATTAATCACAAGAGAAATACAAATGAAAACCCGATTTGATATTACTTTATGTCCACTGTTAAAATGAAAAAATAAAACAGAAAATACCAAATATTGTGACACAGAAACTGTGAACTTCTGAACCCATGCTGGTGGGAATGCAAATTCATAAAGCACTTTGGAAAGTATCAGAAATATCTGCTAAAGCAGAACATATTCATGCCCTCTATCTACACATAAACCACACAGTATGGTCTAGGCATATTCTCCAAAACACATGTATAAGAATGCTCATAGCAGAATTACTTATAAAGGTCAAAAACTGCAAACAACCCAAATTTTCATCAACAGTAGGTAGACAGTATTTAAAAAGTGTGGTATATTCCTACAATGACTACTTTAAGACAACAGAATAAATGGCATGTTAGGATACATGACAATGTGTGGTTTTTGGTGAACAAATAAAGTAGATCAATAGAGTGAAAGGGTTAGTATAGAAATAACCCATACCTAGGCAGTCACCTTATATATGACAAAATACATATTTTTGTGGGGCAACTTAATATTGAATAAAAGAAGCCAAAAATGCACTGCACATTTCCATTTACATAGAGATGAAAAACAGGCAAAACTAACTGTGCATGGGGAGAGGGCAAGAAAGTGGCTGTCCTTGTGGGGTAGTGGCCAACAAGGGGAGATAGGACACTTCCAGGTAAAGGACATGTTTTGTTTCTTCATAATGGATGCATTAACGTTATGAAAATTCATCAAGCCATATACCTAAAAGTTGTGTACTTTTCTGTAACGTGCTACACTTTAATAAAATGCTTACTTAAATAAAAGAAATATATATAATTTGAAATTGAATACAGAGGTAGACAAAGAACAGTCTTAAAAACTATGATACATTTGTCTTTATTCTAAGAAATAAAAGAATAGATGAAGGGTTTTAATCAGGAATATTGATATGATCAGATGGCAGTGATGGGAGAAATGGAAAAATATGGACAGTACAGGATTTTTGGTGGGTGAAATCAATAGAATGTGCTGATGGATTTAATATTGGAGCAGGAAAAGGCAGGAGTTGTCACCATCCCCAGTCCTAGGCTCACATAAATGTATAGATGGTAGTACCATATTCTTTAAATACAATCCTGAGTTCCAAGTGTATGGAAGGAAAATTATGAGTTACTCTTTGGGGAAAAAAATCAAATATGAAGTCCCATTGAACCATCTACATGGATGATGAGTTGTAAAAATCCCCTGGCCTATTTTACCATCATACTCCACATGTATGCTCAATTGGAATATACAAAAACAAACCAACAAACCAACCAACAAACAAAAACTTACAAAAAAAAAAGGATAGGGAGTATTGAGAAGGTCTAATATTTACTACATATATAATGACCTGCAAAGCACCATATTGGACACTCTACATAGAATATCAACTGACCTTTCAATGACTTACAATCTGATGAAGAACATGGACACATAATTTTACAAAAACCTATCAGATAATATACATGGTGATGAAGACTAAGTATAAGTGGCCAAATCAAATTCTAAATGAATCTCATGAAAAAGTAGATACTTTTCTAATTTTATTCTTGAAAGATCTAATGTAGCCAGCAAATTCATAAGTTCTGAAAAATAATATAATCTATACTAATAAAAGGGTAATATGCTAATTAGAGCAGACGTCTTCCGGATATCCTTCTGAACGTCCTTCCGGACAAAACCACAGTGTCTGTCAGGGCTGAAGGCAGGCAGCAATGGTGGCAGCTGTGAGGCCCAGAGCTCAGGCAGCTGTGGGATCAGGCAGCTGTGAGCCCTGACGGCTGTGAGGCCTGGGGTTCAGGCCTCACAGCCACAGCAGCCAGCAGTGGCAGCAGCAGTGGGGTGATGGGGCCGATGCCTTCCCCTGATTGGCCTGGTCGCCTCCCACAGAGGGAGGCCAGAGGCAGCAACAGCAGAGGCAGCAGTAGCGAGAGGGTGATGGGGGCAGTGTCATCCCCTGATGGGCCGCCCGGTTGCCTCCAACAGAGGGAGACCAGACTGTAGCTTAGGCCTGCTCCCCATGGTAAGCAGGCCTAAGCCATCAGTAGGACATCCCCTGAGGGCTCCCAGACTATGAGGGGGGCAGACCAGGCTGAGGGACTCCCCCAGTACACAAATTTTTCTGCACTGGGCCTCTAGTAAAAAATAATATAATAAATTTTTTTATCGAACAGTAACCTCAAAAATTTAATTTAATTTTCTCATCATGAAGGTTTAGGGCAAATTAGATATGCCAGCTCAGTTTGCTGTGAGACTGGCCCTTCAAACTCTCCCAGTTGGAAAAAGTTTCACTTCCTGACTCTCCTTACTCATTGAGACTCACAGAGACTTCGCAGCAGGCATAATGGAAATGTTTTTCAGCACCAACTCCACTATTCACTGCTTTGAACACCACAATACATAGAGAGGACTAGGATTGAAAGTCTTTCTTTTCCCTCTTAGCTTTTTCTAAGTGCTGAACTGAATAGGTGTCAACGTTCTGCGGTAGGCCTGGCAGTTCTTACTTTCAAAAGAACAATCAGAAGGAAGCCTTTCAGAAAATTGATCCTTCAAAGTTTGAAATGCTTAAAAATAAACTGTCAGGTCTGTCTGATTCCCCCCAACACAACCTGTCAACCTCACCTCTGGCTTCTTATTTTCCAAACCCTAACAGCCGAGTCTTCTCTTTCATAAAGACTTCTCTGAAGCTCCTTTTCAGGACTATTGTAGACCTTGACCAGATATCTTATAAAATGGAGAGAAACCTGAATGGGGATAAAAGCTGACCAGTGTTCTCTGCTGCCCTGACATCTCTACCTACAGAGTTCTGAAATTTGGGTTAGAAAAGAGTATTTCTTCCAATCAGTTTGAGAATTTCAAGCCTCACTATTAAAATATATATAAACTAGAGGCCCGGTGCATGAAACTCATGCACGGGGGAGTGGGGGTCCCTCAGCCCGGCCTGCACACTCTTCAATCTGGGACCCCTTGGTGGATGTCCAATTGCCTCTCACAATCTGGGACCGCTGGCTCCTAACTGCTCTCCTGCCAGCCTGCCTGATTGCCCCTAACCCCTCTGCCTGCCTGCCTGATCGCTCCTAACCACCTCTGCCTACCTGATCGCCCCTAACTGCTCCCCTGCTGGCCTGATTGCCCCTAACCACCTCTGCCTTGCCCAGCACTCAGGACCCAGGATTCCCTCCTCCAGCTAGTCGCAGGTACCTGGGACCTGGGCTTCCCTCCCTCAGGCCAGCCGCAGGCACCCAAGACCTGGGTCGGCTTCACCCAGGCCGGCCACAGTGCAGGGGACTGTGGGTGGGTGGTTTTGCCCAGGCTGCAGCCGCAGGTGCCCAGGACTGTGGGGCAGGTGGCTTGTCCCTCTCCTAGGCCACAGGTGCAGGCGCAGCTGTTGGCATCCAGGACCACGGTTGGGTGGCTTGTCCCTCTCCCGGGCCGCATATATATATGGCTATAATATATATCTAATACATAGCCTTTTTCTAATA
>NW_005871351.1:610520-614326 GCF_000147115.1 Myotis lucifugus | reverse complement strand
ACATATTTCTTGTTCATATAGCACCCTAGATGTGAGTTCCTTCAGGTTCCTAGAAGAAATAGGCTCAAATAGTTTCAAACACTATTTTTCTTTCCTTTGGTAGAACATGTCCTTCCCAAAGAATTTCCCTTCCATAATTAAGCCCTCAGGCTCCTATTAATGGTGTGTGTGTGTGTGTGTGTGTGTGTGTGTGTGTGTGCTGTACTATTTGTACTAGAAGTCATGTGTCAAATCTGGCATGCTGATAGTATTTATCCCCAAAGTCCATATTAACCTGCCTAGAGGGCCATAATGTGACTTTGAAACTTTGTTCCTGATATTAGTGTCCTCATCAAAGCAATTATAGAGTAGAAAAATCAACAACATCATTATAGGTTTCAACTAAGAAATGCATTTCTGAAGGGATCCTTCACCCTTGCATAGAAATAACACACAGAAGTTTTTAAAGTGCCAATAATTACTAGTTTTGCTGAATGTCAGTAACTTATAACCTAAGGCTAGTGGGTTGGTTGATATTTTGTCTCTTTCAAATATGTGGACTCTTTCTTAAAAGGTGGTAGAGCCATCTTTTCAGACTGGGAAAGATGAGCAAGACCAACTTAAGATATTCAGATCTCACATATCATCTTTAATTGAATGATGGTCTTGCCTCTTCTCTGGGTTAGAGTTGCCCCTATTCATGATGGCCCCAATGTTCTGTTGGAATAAAAAGCTGGCTAGCTGCATCCCTAGCCTGTATCACAGCACATTCTCTGTCTCCACTGGTTAAATCCTGGTTATTTGTGCATCTATTTACTCCCTTCACTAAATTGCATATTTCTTAAATGACAGACCATGAGTCACTCAATCATTTATCTATGACACTGCCTAACCTTGATGTTTTCTCTGTGATACCTGCTTAGTAAGTGTCAATTAAATATATAAAAGCAAGAATGCTACGGATGGGAAAATCAGCACTGCAATTTTCTCTGACATCACTTCCCTCCTTCCACAAACAGAGTTGATATAAACTCAAATCCTCTACTTTGTTGTTTATGTTAGTATTGCTAAGAATCACCAATAACATTGATTTCATCTTTCTTTCTTCCATAACTATCCATCACTGACATTCAAAGGAGAGTTTGCTGAGGGGAAAAATGTTACTGACATCTTCACATAGACAGGAAAAGAGGGATAGAGAAAGGCAATTCTTTTCACCTACTAGCATCAGGGCTATATCCTTCTCTTAAGCAAACTGACATGGTTTAAACATAGTTCCACAGTAGGCTAAATTACATAACACAATATGTACACTTTCCAACAGTAATTACTCTTCTGCATTCTACTAACCGGAGGACACCCACATTTATCCAGAAGGAAAAGAAATGAGATTTGAGATACTTGATAATTTAGCAGTCAGTGTTTTATTTTATTTTTGCATTGACAGGAATGAGGGAAGATCCAGGTCACATGAGGGTAAGTCAGTTAGGATCTAAGAGTAGATATTCAGCTTTACGAAGTGAAGCTCCAAGAGAGATGAAATTATGATGATTTCTGTTCTCACTCTGGGCTATTTTTCTCCCCTTCATGCCACATGATTAACAATGACTGACCACAGACAGGCTCTTCACAAATCCCCTGCACATGCTTCATGGATTGTAGAGCTCCACAGGTATGTACACTCAACAAAAATACACATTAATTTCCAAACAATTAGGCGATAGTGAAATATACTTGGCATTGTGTCTTAGGGGAATCAAATTCATTCATTGTCATATTAGGGATATGCATTCTTTAAATGCATGGCATCACCAAATCATGTCACAAGAAGAGAATCCATTAATTAGTACTTAGATGTTGCTTTTCTGTTGCAGTATAGATAAACTAGAATTTTAAGATATTATCACCTGTGTATACATGAGTAAATGTTGGTGTATATGTTGTGTATGTGTTGTGTTGTAAATCTATCTTTTAGTCTATCAGGGAGGATCACTTTTATTTTTCATTTTCTCATCCTTTCACTTTTTTTGTTTTTTATAAAGTGTTACTGCATGGTCAGAATATCAAAACTATCAGACATTCATCAATTCACTTTCTCTAATCTCATCTATTCGCTTTCCCTTCCCACACCAATATAAACTCCTTGTGCCTTTTGAACCACCCCATGACATATTGGTTTAAAAGATATTCCATAACATTTGCTCTGCTTACAATGCTTTTTCTCTTTTTTTCTACCTTTTAATATCAGTACTGGCTTCAAGACCCAGGTCAAAATCACTTACTCTTTGAAGCCTCCCATGGTTTCCCAGAGAAAGGCAATCCCTCTCCTGTATGTGCACATCTCTCTATCAATATATCCTATCTAATAATAGACAAACATGGTAATTAACCGTACCTCTGACACGCTTCCCATTGGCTAATCAGGGCAATATGAAAATTAACTGCCAACCAAGATGGCGGCCGACAGCCAGGCAGCTGAAGCGAACAGGAGGCTTGCTTGCTCCAGTGATGCAGGAAGCCAAGGTTCCTCGCCTGCCGCTGCCGGCCTCTGAGTTGCACTCTAAGAAACTATGTTGCAATTATAGAAGCTAAACAAACCCCAGAAACCTGCTTTCAGCCAGCCGGCCTCAGAGCTGGAGCTACAACAGTGTTTCAATTATAGAAGCCAAACAAACCCAGATACCTGCTTTCAGCAGCCGAGGTCTCAGAGCTGGAGCTGAGCCTCAGAGCTAAAGCCGGCTCTCAGCTGCAGTGACAGCCATAGAAGGTAAATAAATCCCAGAATAAAAAAGAAAAAGAAAAAAAGGAGAGGTTGGGAGCTTCAGTCACCCGCCAGCCTGAAAACGGCCCTCAGCCCTTCACCCAGACTGGCCAGGCACCCCAGTGGGGACCCCCACCCTGAAGGGGGTGTGACCAGCTGCAAACAGCCATCATCCCCTCATCCAGGCTGGCCAGGCACCCAAGCGGGACCCACACCCTGATCCGAGACACCCTTCAGGGCAAACCAGCCGGCCCCCACCCGTGCACCAGCCCTCTATCCTATATAGTAAAAGGGTAATATGCAAACTGAACCTAACAGCAGAAAGACTGGGAATGACTGGTCACTATGACACACACTGACCACCAGGGGGCAGACACTCAATGCAGGAGCTGCTCTCTGGTGGTCAGGGCGCTCTCGCATGGGAGGAGCTTGCTCAGCCACAAGCCAGGCTGATGGCTGCCAGTACAGCAGTGGTGGTGGGAGCCTCTCCTGCCTCCTCAGCAGCGCTAAGGATGTCCGACTGCAGTTTAGGCCTGCTCTCCACTGGCAAGTGGACATCCCCCAAGGGCTGCCGGGCTGCCAGAGGGATGTCTGACTGCCAGCTTAGTCCCAATCTCCCGGGGAGCAGGCCTAACCCAGCAAGTGGTCATCCCCTGAGGGGTCCCAGACTGCGAGAGGGCACAGGCCGGGCTGAGGGAACCCCCCCACTCCCGCTCCGAGTGCACAAATTTTTGTGCACCGGGCCTCTAGTCTATTATAAAAATTACCTTATTATGTTTTAATTGTATATTTGTGTATATCCTCTCCTTTCTCCAACTAGACCATCAGTTCTTTAAGCACAGGGTTTACCTTAATAGTGTGCATTAAGTAAATGCCTGTTAAAAGATGGTGGGAATAACCAAATGAATATATTAAAATAATAAAGAAAAAACCCCACAACTGTTTCTTTATTTTCAAATATTTCTTTGTCATCTTATGACAAATTTACTGAACATCCACTGTTTTTTTTTATTCCCAAACATTACTCATATTTAAAACCTGAGAGTGTGGGAGTAAAAGAAAGAAA
>NW_005871351.1:588951-610420 GCF_000147115.1 Myotis lucifugus | reverse complement strand
TGATGATACTCAATCCTAATATATAAAAAGCTAGGGGCCGCGACGACTGAAACAACCGGATGGACAACCGAAAGCAGGCTGAATGGGGCGACCAGCCTGGCAGAGGGGTTAGTGAGGGACGACCAAATGACTGAACAGCAGGTTGCGTGGGGCAACCAGGCCAGCGGGGGGGGGGGACTTGGGGGTGACCAGGCTGGAGGGGGCGACAGTGTGGGGCAACCAGGCTGGCAAGGTGGGCAGTTGGGAACGACAAGGCTGGCAGGGGGGGAAGTTAGGGGCGATCAGGTAGGCAGGCAGGTGAGCAGTTAGGAGCCAGTGGTCCCAGATTGTGAGAGGGTGCAGGCTGTGCTGAGGGGACCCCCCTCTTGTGCACAAATTTCGTGCACCAGCCATCTAGTATTATAATAATAAAAATGTCATTGAATCTCTACTAGATAGTATTCTAGGTATTTTACATTTGTAGCACCTTCTATCTGTGTTATAGAGGAACAAGCTACTAAACCTCTGGAAGCCAGTTTCCTCTCCTGTAAAACAGGGCCACAACATGACCATTTCCAGAGTTGTGACAACATTTAGCATAATGCCTTATATGCGGCAGGCAATCCACAGTGCTTTGCTTAGCTCTTATCATTATCATTGCCATTGACCTCCCATTTTGCAGATGAGAAAACTGAGCCTCAGGGAACATAACTAATATGTTCACTGTCACCCAACCTAGAGAAATAAATAGTTGCAGCACACACGTGCTAAAATGAAAAATTAAACAAGCTATAGTGATGAGGCTAAAAAAAATGACATATTTATAGCACCCATGACCAGAATAGCAGAAATAGAACCAACTTTGAATTCTCTCCAAGGAATTCAATTTCACCTTCACACACACAACTGGGAAGGATATTATTAGCTCCATTTTAAAGATGGAAAAACAGGTTTAGAAAATCTGAGACTTGACCAACATCACAGAGTTAACGAGGGGCTGAGCTGCACTTGGGAGGCTCACGGCGCAGGCTTTTTCTGGCACACCATGCAGCTTGCACCAGAAAATGGCAATGGCGTGAATTCACACCTAGCCTTGGCAGCACTTGAGTCCCTTACAGATAGATGGCTTTGAAATAATGGATTCTTCACAGCCTTCCTTGCAAATTAGCTTCCAGCCTTAATATAGTGTTCCTGAAGTTGATTTTTTTTTTTTTTGCTAAATGTTGCTTTATTACAGCAACACTATGGGTGGATTTAGTCCTTTCTGAAATGTCTTTTCCCCAGAGGCACATCAGCCAACAATAACAGCAGCTAGATTCAGCTGAGAGCACGAGATAACTAATTTATTTTGTTGCTGGCACCTTTATGAGCTTCATTTGCAGGAGAAGAGCTACCAAAAAAAAAAATCCTGCCTTAGATTTCTTTCTAAAATCATGGGCACTGAAAGGCTAAAGTGATCTTAAGCCAAATTCCGGGTGGAGAAACATAATTATTTTAATGAGTCCTCCTGCTGAGTGAATCCAGCCTGGTGTTTAAGGCTTTCAGCAGTGAGCTGAGAGCATCCCCACTTCCCGAGGGAGCGCAGGGGAGCTGAGAAATGCCCTGGTGTCTTTTCTCTACCACCTGCTGTCCGGCCCCTTAACTTTCATTCTCTTGCCTTTGATGCTACATAAATGAGTATTTCCAATATTAAAACCCCTGTGGTAGCTTTAAAAGAAAAAAGGATATAAACTATACTGGCCTAAAATCCCTGTTGCCTCTCCTTTTGCAACTGAGAAATGTACCTGAATAATACAGTGCACTTTACTGTGCTGTGGGACGTACAGTGCCCATAGTAAACAGGTTGTCTAATTCAACTTTTACAGGGATGTTGGGTGCTCTTATCTATGCAGATGCTGAGAGGGAAGATGATATGAGTTCCCAGAGGGCAGCGCCACATTCTCTACATCTCATTCAGCAAATGTTTATTGAACATCTACTCTGTGCCCCATACAATTCTAGGGGGATATATATAACAGTTACGACCAAATGACCAGAATGACCGGTCATCCAGCCGCTATGATGTGCCCTGACCACCAGGGGGCAGAAGCTCAATGCAAATGCAGGAGCTGCCCCCTGGTGTTCTCCCACAGCCAACTTCCAGGGAGCCAACCTCCTGTGGCTCCCTCTCTCCCCCCGCCTGCTGGCCCAATCAGCTCCAATGGCCAGCCAGGCCGAGGGACCCCACCCATGCACAAATTCGTGCACTGGGCTTCTAGTTAAAAGATAAGAAAGAACGAAGGCTCCCACAAGGCTTTGTATCAGTAGAATGAGTCAGACAATAAACAAGGTAAACTAGGGCCATAAACAACATGTCAGTGGTAGGAAGTGTCATTGACTAAATCAAAGCAGGAAAGAGAGAAGGAGTGGGTGTGCTTTTGAGCAGGGGTGCATTTTTCAATGGGGTGGCCAGAGAGGAATTCCTGAAGGGCAAAGGCCTGGAAGAAGTGAGTGGGTCATGTTGCTCTTTGGGGACTGTAATGCATTGAGTTGCATCCCTTTACAAAAGGTATGCTGGTGCCCTAACACCCAGAACCTCCCATTGTGATCTTATTTGGAGATAGGGTCTTTTTAGGGTCAATCAAGTTAAAATGAGAAACATAGTGTGGGCCCCAGTTCAATATGACCGGTGTCCTTACGAAAAGAGGAAATCTGGGCCCAGAGGCAGACACATAGAGGGGAGAAACTGAAGGAACACAAGGAGAAGACAGTCACTATAAGCCAGAAAGAAAGGCCCAGAACACATCCATCCCTCACAGCGCTCAGAAGGAATCAACCTTGATAACACCTTGATGTCAGATCTCCCACCCCTAGAACTGTTGTTTAAGACCAGTTCTGCTATTAAACCAGCCACTTTGTTATACTGTCCCTCCCATAGTAATACAGGGCAACTGGGAGGGAGCATTCCTGACAGGGTCCAGGGAGAGCAAGGGGGCCGGGATTGGTAGAGGAGAGGGCCTATGGGGGTAACTTCATTTGTTACAGGCATTCACGGTAACAAAATACTTTAATATTAGCTGCTCCATTTGCATTGTACAATCATTTTCAGTAAAAGAAATAAGTGTGGGTCAGCTGTATGTGTGTGTACATCCCCCGATGCAAGAAGGAGCTGAATCTCCGAGTTAAATTCCCTCTGCCAATCACAAAGGTGACCACTGACAGAAAGGACTTCTTAAGCCAAGTATTTCTTCTATTTGTCCTGTGGGTTGAGTGACTATTATTTGAACTATGCTCATCCTAATCAAAGCGACTCTTTCCTCCCCTCATTATCTGTCATTAAACAGGTCAGGCTTGTTCATGACACAATCAGGAGAGGATCTAGTCTGATGAACATGCTATGCCTAAAATAGTATTTTAGGGAGCCTCAGCAATTCTCACACCAACTGCAATAACACCTTGATTGGATTTGAGACAATCAGGAGGTCAAGCAGCCGAAGGGCAAACAGAATGAACCGCCTTTCCTCTTTCCCCCAGGCCAGGGACAGATCAGAGAATAGGTTCTGCAATAAACCTTTTGGGTTATATGTGGAAAAGAGCTGGCAATGCCATGTTACCTGGGAGTGTAACCATGAGGCCTGACACAAAGGACATGCAGAGTTAGAAAGAGCTGATATTTGGCTATATGTCTACGAGAAACCAACTTTATACTCTGGAAGCAGTTAACCAACAGCTAATCAATCATGTTAGGAAATAAGAGTCCTGTATTCCCAGTTCTGGAAGAATTTCACAAGTTTATACATTTTCCCATATGATAATTACTACTTCATAACTGGTAGCATACGAAGCCCTAATGGAGATAGCATTAACTGGTAAATTCAGTACCAGGAGTTTAGTGAATTAAATATAGAGAGGAAAAAAATTAAAATATATGGGGGAGAAGCATTAAAATGCAGTTGAAGCTACTACATTGCATAATTATAGGCTATAATATCATTAGGTGATATATAGATGCTAATAACATTGTAGCAAACTATATCAGCATAAACTCTCATTATTGTTGAAATATGCATTATATGAAAATGTTAACTGACAAAATTAAACAGACATGCTGTCTATTTGATAATAACAGTGGAATGGCCATGTTTTAAACCTAATTACCATCTTCTCCTCACCTAGAACTTTAATTGAATAATAATAACTACATGCTTATAAAGCTAATAGGTTACGGATATCAAGGGACCTGCTTTGGAAATTATACCGTGAGAGGTCAACAAGTGTATTCACTATAAATTAATTGCTATGCATTATTCAAAAATATTAATCAGATAATTTAATAATGCTAGTGAGGCAGATTTTTAATGCATATCCCTTGATCCCACGATTGCCTCTCTTCTCAAAGCAATCCTGTTCTCTATTTTGATTTGGAGGTTTATCCAGATTCCACCTCAAATACATCCCTTCTCAGAACATGCAGAGACTGACTCCAATCTTGGTTATTTATGCTTCCGTGCTTTAGAGTCAGTCTCATAAGGATCTTCCCTAAGAAAAGGACATGAAGAGTCCATATATTGTAAACACAGCCCAACAAAAGGCTCTTTAATGTCCTGCCAGCCTCCAGACTAATGGACAGTCTTATTTTCATAAGTGGAGATGCAGGAAGTACAGTGAGACAGACGCGTGAATATTAATTGATGTTCATAAACCCGAACCATGCCATTCGCATCCATCATTCCAGCTCCTCAAGCAGCGAGCATTACTTACAGTAGACCACAACTCACCGGAGACTCACAGACCGCCTTTTGGGCAGAGGCTCACTGGCACCCCCCTTGATTTATCTGCACAGCAGGGACCACTACATTTTTGTGGGGAAAAGAAAAAGGATCTAAGGGAGGCCTAACACGCTCCCAGTTATGGTTGACCTTGGGGAAATCTGCTCAAATGAATTGTACTTTTTTACAGAGAGGTAACACTCCCGTGTTGGAGAGTGTTGACTGATTGATTCTGCAATTAATGAATTATGTTCAACAAAAAGAAAATAAGAAGAAACAAACTTCCACTTCTGTCCTGGTTTTTTCTGAATTGGTCAGACATCTGCCCTATGGGGAGGATCACGGGGATCTCCACACCTCTCCTGCCAGGCTGTTTTCCTCTCCAATCTTAGCCTTTGGATTCTTACATTCATGTCAGACCCTTGTTAGAACACTAAGGTCTGTCTTTGGGCTCCTATAACAAAAATAGCATAGAGTGAGTGGCTTCATCAGTAGAAATGTCTTTTCTGAAGGCTGAGAAGTCTGAGATCAAGGTGCTGATTTGGTTCCTGATGATGTCCTCCTAGTTCAAAGAAGGATGTCTTCTTGCTGTGATCTCAGGGGGATGAGAGAGAGAACTCTTTCGTGCTTTTTCTTTTCTTTTTTAAATTATATTTTTATTGATTTTAGAGAGGAAGGGAGAGGGAGAGAGATAGAAACATTAATGAGAGAGAATCATTGATTGGCTGCCTCCTGCACGCCTCCCACTGGGGATTGAACCTGCAACCCGGGCACGTGCTGTCGACCAGAATCAAACCTGGGACCCTTCAGTTTGCAGGTTGATGCTCTATTCACTGAGCCAAACAGGCAAGGATGCTTTTTCTTATAAACACATTAGTCTCATTCATGAGGACTCCATACATTTATTTTATGGCAAGATTCCTATGAAATTCAAATGTATTACTTAGTACTAGAACTTTTATTAACAACAGATCTATGGTTGGATGGCTAAGAGAGGAACTCAGGAGTCAAGAGACACACACATAAGTTATATCTCCAGTACAAACAGGATTATGAATTTGAGCCAGACAATTTCCTCCCTCCACTTCATCTGCACATCTATAAAATGATGATAAAGGGTATATATTATAAGCTGTAGTTTTCACCTTAAAATTACATCAACTTGGACCCATAATAATAAAATCAACAATCTTAAATAATATTTTGTAATCTTTCTAAGAACTGTTCATCTGTAATATAATGCCTCAAATTGAAAACTGTATACCTCATCTGAGTCCTGACATGCCACCCAACAAAGTTCCCGAGACTCAATAATCACTTTAGTCTTGAGAAAGAAAAAAGAAAATACGATGTCAGATTTTGAAGATTTTTAATGCATATATCTACATATAAAATGCTTGGAAGCAGTAAAAATGTGTTTCAATATTTTTAGAGGAACACATTTAAAA
Organism: Myotis lucifugus; assembly: GCF_000147115.1. Lineage (NCBI taxonomy): Eukaryota > Metazoa > Chordata > Mammalia > Chiroptera > Vespertilionidae > Myotis > Myotis lucifugus. The sequence goes on along the minus strand of NW_005871351.1, from coordinate 604,245 downwards.
TCTTTATATTCAAATAGCATTTTATATAACATAAAATCCAGGCGTTTTAATATCTCTCTAGATTCTTGAGATGACACAATTTTACTTGAAACAGATTCTGACAGTATTTTTTCCTCTATTATCACTATTATAAAAATGACATTGTTTATAAAACTGTTAGTAATATTTTCTACATTGGCAGAGAGAACCCTGTGCAAAATCACTAAGCATGGGCCAGTGATTGATAACTAACATCTCATACACTACTAAGGACCTAAACACTTCAAATGTAAAGGAACAACACATTTCAGGAATCTTTCAATTAACCCTTAAGTATTAGGAACTCTGGGTTTCATTATTTTTCATGTGGATTTATCGTTTCATACAATAAAATCTTCTTCAACTTGGATATGAACATTTTACTTTCAGATTTGCCAATTAATTGAGACCCCATGATTTTCTTACATAACATTTTTGAAAGTACAATGTGTTCTGAGATAGGAATCTCCAACCCTACCAGAGATAATGCAATTTGATATAACTTTAGTGGAAATAATTTGATATTAGTCATCAATTTCAAAATTGGATTCATACCTTTTGACCCAATAAGCCTAATTCTAGAAATATGTACTATTTCTTTTAATTAAAGATGTGGACAAAGTATGTGTTATGTCAGCCAACTAACTGAAATAGCTGGGCCTTCTCTAGGCATCCTTTTAATAGGACTGCAGAAAAGCTGTCTTTTCAGGTGGCTGTGAGGCAGCCCCTACCCACCAATGTATTTTGCATTTACCATACAGTCACGTGCAAGAACTGGCTCACACCTGCACATAAAAGATGACAGCTAAATTTTCAGGAATTTTGTGAACTGGTTGTTTAAATAAAGCCTTTGATAAAAACAAAATGATATAAACATGCATTTTAAAAATTTATGTTAAATATTTAAAACTCATCAATTACTAATTACTTTGTTACCCTTTGCCCTTCCCTAAATGTGCCTGCGGGTCTTTGCAGCTATTATGCATGCGTGGTGGAGATATACAATGGTCTGCTACGTTACCCCTCTTCCCAACTCCATGCTTGGCAATATCACATAGGTAGCTTAAAATTGGCCATGGTGGGAGTATTTATACCACAGAAATCAGCAAATGGTACAAGGCAGGGCTTTATACCTTGTTTTGTTGATAAGGTCTAAATAAGTGTTTCTCAACTTTTTTTTGTTTTATTATTATCACCACCCTAATGAGCCCTTTTAGATACTTTTGTCCTAACTGACCCCCCCATGAAATATTTAAACTACAGATATATTACTGTTTATGTACTATGTGCATATCTATGATTTATACACAAAAATGTAACATGTTTTCCCCAACCCAAGAGTCGGTGTTTGCCCCTGTGGGTCATATCACCCCCTTAGAGAATGGATGGTTAAAAAGTGATGAAGAAAATGTTAATAATGCAGATTATACTTCGTGTCCCCTGTCTGTAGACATTACACTGAGGATAGCACAGCAAATTGAGAATTATTTTTCCAATACTAGTATTTGAACATTATTATCTAACTAAACAAGCTGCTTATTTTATTTACAAACTATTGACGTTTTAATATGTCTTTGTTGTTTCATTTTTTGGTCTGAAATGCTAATGTAAATTAAAATATCAATCAATATGCCGAAACCGGTTTGGCTCAGTGGATAGAGCGTCGGCCTGCGGACTGAAGGGTCCTGGGTTCGATTCCGGTCAAGGGCATGTACCTGGGTTGCGGGCACATCCCCAGTAGGAGATGTGCAGGAGGCAGCTGATCGATGTTTCTCTCTCATCGATGTTTCTAACTCTCTATCTCTCTCCCTTCCTCTCTGTAAAAAATCAATAAAATATATTTTAAAAAAATATCAATCAATATTCATATTGGATAGACACTCATTTATCAGTTGCAACCATAGGTTGGCTATAGATGCAAGACCGGTAAAAATCAACAAAAGCATTCTATGAGAATCAACTGTCTAGATAGAATTTACAAAAAAGAACATTTTATATTTGATTATTATTTTGTAAATTGTAGGTTAAACATCCTATATGTCAGAATTAGATTAGATAGAAATGTATTGTTTTAAACTTGTTCATCTAAGTCTATGTCAGTGGTGCCAACAAACTGTATACTTGTTTTAAAATCCCTCTCTAAAATGATCTTCCTGATATTTTCAGGAATTACATGTCCCAATTCAAGCATAATATTATTGCAGTTCTTATTCTGATCCAAAGACCCAGCATCAAGAAGAATATATATTACTCCAATTTGTATGATATACACTTTATGAAATTTTGTTATGACCACTCAGATGTAGACATTTATGAGGAAGAGACAAGGAGCTTTTAGCAGATTTTTTTTTTAAATTTTAAAGAAATGGGGCCTGTTCTATTCTATTAAAATTTTAGGGAAGCAACAGGTAATATACCTGGAAATGAAGTGTAAATTCTCAGGAAAACAATACAATAACTATGAATCAAATTTAAAAAATCTAGACCTTGAGTTGCATTTTTTAAAATGTTCTTTTAAAAACTGTATGATCATATTTTCCAATGTCACTTCAATAAATTTAATAAAAACTTAAAATAAAAATATAATATACAAATAAAGGATATGCTGCAAATATGTTCAAAATAAGCAATCCAAAATAAGAAAAAAATATATGAGGATCAAGAAGGGTAAAATCTTCACTTTGACCCAATCAAAAACAAGAATAATAATTTAATTTTCCCTCTCCATAGCTCTCGCCCCATTTCCCAGCTAGAAATTTCATCTATATCCCTGACTTCATCTAATTCTAATTCTGATACTTATAAAGAAAAATAAAATAAAATAAAACAGAGAACCAACAGTTGAAAGAGGAAGTTCCAAGGCTGGCATATTAATCATAGCAAGATATAATGTTCTCTCACACAAGTAATATGCCATGCCTTTCTGGCACATATATCCTATAGGGATCTCTAATCAAAACATTTAATTTACAGAAAACAGATGGCTCTAGCTTTCCTTCAGATTTCTCTTTGTTATGATAAATCTGAAGCCAGGGGTACTTCACTCAGTGAAACTGAAAAACTAGAGAGAGGAAGTAGAAAGAGAAAGAGTTATCTATTGGAATAAATTCTGTGACATTATCATTCACTGGTCTAAAAAGTCTGGTCCATAGCCTCAGGAAGATTATCAGTGTTTGCCCCAAATGACATAATTCATGTTTGAAAATGGATTTTGTACATGTCTCAGTAGACACTACAGTCCAACTGATCTTCCTGTTTCTGTGCAGAATGTAAATCATTGGCTCTCCATGTAGCTGCGCTTTGTGGATGGACTACCGAGTAGTCAGGTTCTCTGGGGCTGTCACATTCAGTCATAAGGTGTTGGTAGTGTGACCACAGGCAAAGAAACAGAAAAGGAGATGATAGCTACTTCCAGAGCTTAAGTCGATGGCTCATTACAATGGACAAAAGAAAAACAATGCTATAATAGCCCAAATGATTGCAAAGCATGTCTCCCTTTCACGAAACACTTTTGTGTAAAATGATTAAAAGGGTTTCAGAGTCAAATAGGTCAGGATTAGAAGTCCATTTCTGCCACATCCTATTAGATTTTATTTATAATTTGAGGCATCATAAGTAATTAATTTCCGTAAGTCTGTTTCTTCATCCATAACTTGAAGCAAATCAAAACAAAATAAAAGGAGCCATGTGCTAATCTGACAGTTAATTGATATGATTTATGTAACACCATTAACACATACTAAGATTAAAATAAAATCGTGGTTATTTTTGTTTCAACTCAGTAATAAAAACTGTACATTCATCTTATGTCATTTTTTACATAAGAACCAATTGCAAATGTAAGATTTAGCTGGAGGTTCAAGCAAAAGACACATGCAGGAAAGAACAGCGGGAAGAACAAGGTCTTTAGGAGCAGACCTGATTTGAATCTTGGCTCCACCACCTACTTGACTGTGAGCAGGTACTTGGATTCTTAAAATTCCTCAAAAGCAAAGTGCAGATAATGACAACTACTTAGCAGGCTTATGGTGAAGATTTTGCATCTTGTGTTTAAAGCACACACACACAGAATCTGGCACACAGGGCTATTATATGCAAAAAGTGTTAAAGAATTGAAAATTTTAGCTTTGGCATTTGGAAACAAAGCAGTTCCTAACGATAACTACAATTATACCAGCTTACATTATTGTTATTTTTAAATCTGTTTTATTGATTTTAGAGAGAGAAGAAGGAAGAAAGAGAGAGAGAGAGAAACGTGAGAGAAACATTGATAGGCTGCCTCCTGCACGCCCCCACTGGAGATGAAGCCTGAAACCTGGGCATGTGTCCTGACCAAGAATTGAACCAGAGACCTTTTGGTGGATGGGAGGATGCTTAAGCCACAATGGCCAGGGCAGCAGCTTACATTATTATTACACTTTATTATTTCAACAATCATCTATCTCAAGCGAGCAGGCATTCTCACAGTGAGGAAAGGTGAAGCTCTCTGATATTTTTGTAATCTCTGAAGAGGTGTGTGTGTGTGTGTGTGTGTGCGCGCACACACACATATGCATGTCTGTGCATGTGTATGAGAAAAATAACAGTTACATTAATGGATAATTATATTTTAATGAAGTGGAAAAATCTCCAACAATGACTGACATTATTAAAAATGAAGAACCTTGAGAAGTGAAAAATGTTTTGAATCCTATGAGCCTTCAGTATAGCTGCTATTGCACTTTGACATATTTATGATTGAATCACTATACTTCGATGAACCATTTTATTCTAAGTGGCACTATTGAAGAGATTAATGAGCCAGGAGACCCGCTGAACTAAATTAACATTTTTAAAGTTAAAATTTACCCAGATTAATAATAATTAAACCCACAGAATATGCTAGGGCAACACCGTCAAGATTTATTCTATCCCACTGTATAAATAATTCACTCTGTATACTTGAATTGCTCATAAAAAGATCTTTTTTGAACAACAATGATTGTAATTGTTTAGCACTGCAATTATTGCTCAGAAATACAAGTCTTAATAATTAAACTGAATAGAATATTAAATGAAAAACACACAACTTATTAGGAATCAGAATTAAAATGAATGTATTGAATGAATAAAAACTCATATTTGAGATGATAACAAATTTTTAATATAGTCAAGCCTTTTAATTTACTTTTTTGGAGAGTAGGTAATTGGAAAGATCCTACTTAAATTCTGTCCAATCATTGCTGGAGCAAGAGGATCAATATACAGAGTAATTCCGAAAGGTGTTTTGCTTCATTTAAATTTTATCTTATTTTATGGCCAAATCAACACTAACTACATGCTACCCTTAAAATATCCAAAATCAGTGTTTTCAAAGTCTTTTCCTTTTTTCCTAGAAGTAAAACAATTTGAGGTCAAGAAGAATCAGCTCATGAAGGAAAACTTCTATCTCCCTAAGCATCTTTCTGTTTCTTATTCTCTAATTCTGACAATATTATACCATCCCTGGCCCCCCAAATTTACTGTTTCCCATTTATATTCTAATTTTTTTAGACTTAAAAAATTTGAATATTTTTTTAAATCACAAGAACAATAGTATACAATAATGGTGAAAAATGTGTGAACTTCTATAGAACATAAGTATCTACAAAATAAATATTTAGTATCCACAAAAAATGATATTTTGGGTCAGAGTAGAGAAAGTAAACAAATAGAGAAAGATTAATGGAATATGAAACAACATTAAAATCAATATGATATAAATGTAAAACAAAGAAACAATTATAATTTAATTTTCTAATGTTGACCAATTGTGTCTTAGACAGACACGGATTTAAAATGGATTGGGGAAAGGGAAAAAATAAATAAATATGTAAATACCATAAAAACATCTTGTGTTTATTCCTTGGTGACTTACTTCAGAGCTTATGGCCGCCTCAATGGAAATATTATGTCCTGGACATTTTGACATTCATACAGCAAGTGCAAAAAATGAGTCAGACTGCCAATTAGAAGAATCCATCTTATGGTCTTTCTTCCAATTCCTTTAACCTGTCTGAAAAGCTATGTTCTGGGACTATTCTAGGTGATTAGTTCCAGGATTATTCTCACCCTCCAGGTATCTATTACCATTTACCTACAGGAGAAAATCAGATTCTCAGAGTAATTCTATACTAAATGATACTGTAGAGCAAATGAATAGATAGAGCAACTCAGATCCCATGATGAGATTTATACATGCATAGTATTAGACCCTCATACCCACCATAACCAAGGCAAGAGTTTCAACATCGCCCTAGTGGATAGAGCGTCCATTGGCCTGCGGACTGAAGGGTCCCAGGTTTGATTCCGGTCAAGGGCATGTACCTGGGTGGCAGGCTCCTTCCAGGCTGGGGCCCTGGTCAGGGCTCATACAGGAGGCAACCAATCAATGTGTTTCTCTCACATGGATATTTCCCTCTGTCTTTCCCTCTCTCTTCCACTCTCGGAAAAGTATTACAAAAGAGAGAGAGAGAGAGGAGAGAGAGAGAGAGAGAGAGAGAGAGAGAGAAAGAGAGACCCAACATCAACTAAATACATGTTCATTTCCTAGAGCAGCATCATGCCAAGAATTAAATAGAATGATCCATTAGCCTAACTAACCAGGTAATGGTATTTGTAGGGGTGTATGCAGGGTGTGTGTGTGTGTGTGTCCATAATAAAAGTTTAACTTAGTTTCTCACACTTTTGCTATTTCGTTTATATGATATCTGGGGTACAAATGCAGTTGGAAAACTACTACCAAAAACTTAAATTAAGGGAGAAACTAAGAGGAGTGATTTTGAGAAAGGGGAAGGAGCTTTGGAGTCCGAAGATCTGCATTTGAGCTAGAATTTCACCATTTATTATGCATGTGATTATACATGACACCATTCATTTTCAAGGTTCAAAGATGATTGTTTGAGTCTGAATCAATGTCCATCAACCAAATTCTCTTTTTGAGAAGTGCTGAAGGAGTCAGGGTTTCAAAGTTACAGATAATCTCCATTTATAAGCTATATTTTATAGCACACATATATGTACAATATAAATATAAAGCTTTTATAAAACATGAATATATAAAGAATTTAATATAAAAATAAAATGCTTGTAAATATAGTTTATAAACTGCATTTATAAACTCTTGTACTAGCCACTTAATCCTCTAAGACTCCATTAACTTACTAATTAAGAAGGACAACCAATGGACACAGACAGTAGCGGGGTGAGGGCATGTGCTGGGGGGGTGGGAGCGGCCAGGGAAAGGTACATAGGGGAAAAAGGAGACTTATGTAATACTTTAAGCAATAAAAAATTTAAATAAGAAATAAATAAAACTACCATATAATCCTTCAAAAAACAAAAAAACAAAAACCAAAGAAGAACAATGAAACATACCACTTCTGAGGGCTACTTTAAGGATAAAATGAGGTTAGGTTCACAGAATTCTTTTCAAGGAATGAAAGATCAATAAATATCCATTGCTCTTTTTTTTCTCAATGTAACATATTAGCATATTTAAATAACTCTGTCTTTCTCAAGTACTGTTATCACAGACACTGCTATTGATTAAACTTGGGAAAATGAGGAAAAGGGTCTTTATTCCTCATGTATTTTTAACACAATTCTATGCACATACCAGATTCATATAGGAGAAAGCATCTGTGTCTAGGGGTTGAAGATCTGACTTTGTCTAAGCCCTGCTACCACCTGCCTGAGTCAGCTTTTTTAAAAATATATTTTTATTGCTTTCAGAGAGGAAGGAAGAGGTAGAGAGAGATAGAAACATCAATGATGAGAGAGAATCATTCATCGGCTGCCTCTTGCATGCCCCACCACTGGGGATCAAGCCCACAACCCAGGCATGTGCCCTGACTGGGATTCAAACCCTGACCTCCTGGGGTTGATGCTCACTGAGCAATACCGGCCAGGCTCTGAGTCAGCTTTGACAATGGTTTAACCTCTCTGCTTCTGTGGGAAATAACAGGGTTGCACTGCATGTTATCCAAGGCTTCTTCCAGTAATACCCTCTCATTATCTAGTGTCTATTTGCTCACTGATAGATTATTTTCATTCTTTTTTCTCAGGGTTAATGTTTTTTATTTGCTGGTTTGTGGGTTTTTTTTTTTGCTTTTTTAATGTACTGAGACCTCCTAAGAAAGGTTAGATAAACATTACCATTATGTTGGTAACAAAAGCATAGGCACACAAGTGATTTAATAAAGTATTGATCAAAACTGAGTATCAGTTGTTTGGTAGCCATTAGTTTGGCTTTTCTTCATATAATCTTTAATGGAGTTGAAATTGAAGAATTGTTGTAATCTGTTACCCATAATAGAGTACATCAAACAATTTTTATAGTCCTGAGGAAGAAGACATGTTTACAACAGACATAGTTATTATATATTATATTAAAAATATAAAATAAACTTAGAGGACACATCACACATATCATACATATAGGCAGTACTGAGAGTACATAGTTGATTTATATGTCTTCTGCCAGGACTAGAAATACAGTGATTTATAAACTGTAAAGTTTTTATCTAAAAGGTAAGGATATCAGACAAATTTCAAGAATTGAATTGCCAAGGTAAAATTTGCATGTTCTATAATAAATGTTAAAACTCCTAATTGGTATGTTTCCTTAATTACCAGCTTGAAGTAACTAGATTTCCTAAACATTGAAAAAACACAATTATAATTTTTTTTGAAAGACACTATTATTATCCCAACTTAATATACAGAGCAAATAAAAATAGACTGGAGAGAAGAGGAATTTGATGCAAGGGTGGTCAAATGACATTTCTAAACCTACTATATAACAGTCATCGTGCTGTGTAATTTTACAAACTTCATATTGAATAATAACAAACGTTGAAGAAGGCAATGCTGTCTTTGTATTATATATAAGAAAACAGAACCCCATAAATATCAAGTAACTTGCGCTGATTACAGAACTAGTGAAAGTGAGCTGGGATAGAAACTCTTATTTATCTTAGTCTAGACTAGACCTGGTACTTCTTTCCTTCACCATTATATCAAACTACCTGGAAGTGCAGCACTCAGACCTCTTGACAAGAGAGCACCTTCTGCAGAATTCACATTGACCTTGTTCATCCAAGGCTGACCCCTGTTAATGACTGAGATAAGTAGCTCTATTAGAGGTGAACCATCCCTGCCCATCTTGTAGTTCCTCAAATGGGTCATCTTTTCTCCAGACCTCTCCATCTGTCCGGCTCCGACTGTCTTAGTATGGCATTCCATCTGAGGCTCTTCCTATTCAATCACCGTTCCTTCCCTTGCTCTTTTCAGACTCACTTTGTGGTCTAAAAGCTCTCTCCACCTACTCTTGTTCTCTTTCTCCTTTTATACCCACCAATGAATATATTGAACATCCAATTTCCTATTGGTTTCAGATCCTTAGATGACCCGAACTAACACTGCTGGTACACAGCATGGTCTGAGAAAGCAGGTGGTATGATTAGGTTTGTAGATTTTATCTCTCCCTACAGCTGGAGGGAAGGACCTCATATAATGTGAAATACAGGGCAAGGAGAGTCCCTGGCTCCATGTCATAAACCCATCACTAAAGACTGCACTGGTGGTGTCCTGGGAAATAGCCTGGTAGAGGAAGATGCCCTTGCCAATGAGATGATTCAGGCTCTGAAAAAGTGTGCGAGTAACAATTCCCTAAAAGGACCGTAAAGTGGGCTGACTACAATTAAATTATATGGACACCAGACAGAGGGATAATGAGAAACTGAGGGTGGTTAAAAAACACTTAAAGGCTAAATGTGAAGCAAGAGGGACTCTGGTCACATACAAAGAGGTCCTTATATCCTTCAGTGGAAGAGCAGACAGAACTGACGGTAAATATAACCATGAATAGTTGAAGGCACAGAGTTCCTGAGTCAAATACCTGCTCAGACCTGGTAGATCTGTTATGCTGATCTGGATAATCATGAACTTTGAAACATTAAACATGGACATCGGAGAAGCAGCTCTTGAGAAACTTGGCTCTGTGGAGTCCTTTGAAGCTTCTGAGCTTGAAGACATGATCCGCCCCTGTTGGGGAGGACTTCCCCTAATTGCTTCCCCTGTGCACGCAGATGCTGCAGAGCCCTCTACCCCCTCATGGCAGTAGGTGCGGTTCTTAGGAGCTGCTGTTGCTTCATCTTTATCTGCCAGGCCAATAACTAAGGTTACATCTCAGTGTGAATTGGCCTGAAAACTAAGAGATTGTACTCCAAGGAAGCTGCAGGAATTAGTTAATACATATTGCCAAGAGCCAGAGAATACCTGGGATGGGGTTTTGAGGGTGATTCATCAAACAGGGCCAGAATGTATAACTGAGCTTGTAGACTTGGGAGCATTTCCTTAGGACATTGGGTTGAATGTTCTGGCAAGAACTCTGGGTGATGGACAAATTCTGCCCATAATTATGGGATTCTTAAAGATCACATAATTCATATTAGCATTTCATCAAAACTGTGAGGATGTTTAGGGTTGCTCCCAAAGGGAAAAAATAATAATGTTTATATGTTGAATGCTAAGTTTCCACTATATGTATCAGACTAAGACAGAAATCAAAATGTATAATGATTAGGTAGGTGATGTCACATACTCTTTACATTGGGTAATGACACATGATGATGAAATCTATAACAAATTATAGACTCATTACCAGAATTTGGATCAATCTACAACTACAAAGAATTCCTTAATTTAACTTTCAAAAGCCATATGTTCAAATCTGTAGAGTAGGAAGGTGTGCTCTTTGTGCAGTAAAGGGTCTAGACCAGGAAAGTATGCATCTGCCTTTTGGTGTATCTTTTCTTTCATTGCTAATGAGCTCAAGCAGCGATATAAAATGTTCCCCCTTAAGAAGGTACAGATTAAAGCCAGCAGTTTCAAATATTGGAATTAAGTTTAGCCATAGTTTGCATAACAGTCTCAGATGCATGGAACACCTCATGCCAAGGAACCTAGTTTCTTTAACTAAAAAAAGAAATCAGAATATAAACATACATTACGATGCGTCAGGCAGTGTTGTATCTATAATTAGCCCAGGTATTAAATGTCTTTCTTAAGATGAAACACACAGTATCTTAAGTCATTTAAACTAACCATCTGTTTGCTTAGTACTCATTAAAGTTCTCGAGATTTTGTACAATTAGTTGTGTGTTAGTTTTACCTTTCAGAGGAGTTATAATAGTGTTGACTCTAAGGTGGAAAAATAACTCAATTAAGAAGCATCTAATGAGTGTGTATTATGTGCATTGTATTAACTCTGTATAATGGAATTAAAATGGGGTTAAATTTGTCCTACTTTTATAGGCCTTACATCTTGGCTTCTAGGAGAGCAAACACATCACGTCTTAATGTAAAGGAGGTTAACTCTCCTTTGCAGGCTTTTTAAAACAAGGTAATCATTTTTTTTTTTTAATGAGACTTTCTAAATGGTTATGGGAAAAATAGGCAAAGATGTACAGAAGAAAAGAAAGGCAAGTGAGGCAAACTTATTGAAGGTGTATTATATACTGGGAATAAAAGTATGTGCTTTTACAAATGTTACATCCTTTAATCCTTCCAACAGCAGTTCCATATAATTATAATCACTCCATTTTGCAGCTGTGGACTTATGCAAGGTTAAGTCCTGGTACTTAGCAAGGTTAAATGACTTGGGCAAAGGGCTGAGAAGTAGCCCAAATGGGATTCGGGTGTTTCAGATGCTAAAGTCTATTGTTTCTGCGTAACTGAAATAAGCTCCAGGACTTATAATGCTCTCCAGGGCCAGGATTCTACAATGAAGCTTGATATACAGTCACTGCTTCAGAAAAATGATGGAGCAGCATTTAGCAGTAGGAAGAAAAGGGGTTAATGATCTTTCTGTTGAAAATCAGATTAGACACAGGATTTGTCCTGAACCCCAGCCCTACTTCACTATGACTCTGGCACCTGGCAGTCTCCCTGTCGTTGAATATGAATGAATCCCAGAGCCTCGATTTCCCTGCGCCTTCATTCAGGCTGATACCCTTTCTCTCTTATTTGTTTTCTTGTCAAATCCCCTTTCACTTTAAGGTTATATTCTTCAAAGTCACGTTCAAATACTATCTCTTCAATGAAGACATTTGGAAATCCCTAGTCATGATAATTCATTCCATCTCTTTGATTTATTTCTGTGCAAGGCAAGTTCTTAAATGCTCTCCGTGACCCCCAATTCCAGTTTTTATGCTCTTTGTGTGATCCTCTCTACTTAAAAGTGTGCTAGACCTAGTGAATTGCTTCAGATAAATAGAATATAGCAGAAGTGGTGGGATGCCGCTTCTGAGATTAGGTTATAAAAACAGTGTGCCTTCCTTCTGGCTAGCCAACTCCACTCTTTCTGTCAGACCCCAAATTCTGGAGGACTACAAGTCTATGTTATAGTAATCCTATGGAGAAAGCAACATGAGAAGGAACTGATACCTTTGCCATCAGCCTGAGAGGATCTGAGACCTTCAATTCTACAGCTCGTAAGGCACAAGCACATGAACGAGTTTGGAAGTTGTTCCTCCACAATTAAGCTTCCTCTTACTACAGCCCTAGATGATGCCTTGATCCCAGGATTATGAGAATCCCCCTGAGCCAGAGGAGCCAGCTAAGCCATCCCTGGATTTCTTGTTCACAAAACCGTGAAAGAATACATTTTTGCAGTCTTACACCACTAAATTTGAGAATAATTTGTTACAAGGTAATAAATAAGCAATATCATCTTTATTTCAGCACTTTCCCCAATCTGACTTGTCTGATACTATTGAAGTCATGCTTAGGATTTGGAGGATTTGATTAATATGAGCAGAAACTCTTTCTGGGCTACACTGACTACACAATCTATCATAGAGCAAGGAGGAAATAACATTACCCCCATCCTAGAACCACGTGCCTAGAACAGAAGAAATCTATCAATGTCTCTGGCACAGACATATAATACAGGGTCAACTATGAGACATCATGATTGGATGAGAGAAGAAAGTTGGGAGGAAATAATCAAGCGACCTTTCTAGTGAAACTACACATTGATACAGACTTGATCCACTGACATGTGTGGGCCTTTATATATTGCTCATCCCATAGTAGGCACTCAATAAATAATCACTGAAGGAATGAATTAATGAAGAAATGTTGTTATGGCATAGTCTGGATTTATATTCTGATGCTGAAACTGATATGACTATGATTATCTGAGTCCAAGCTCTTCATCTGCAGAACAATAGCGTTAAGTTAGAAGAAACCTAGTACCTTATCTAAATAGTTCTGAGACTATTGTCCCCTAAACTGCACAGACTTCTAACATTAAGGATACTACAAAAGACTAAAAACCCTTGCCTGAGGTCATCTATTAACTCTTAAAGGCAAAATGACTAAATGTAGGGAGACTTCCCAGTCAGTACATGTGTATGTGTGTAGCCCAAGACCACCAGGCAGAGGGATGCTGATGCTTCTGTGTCACTAGGTGAGTATGTATATATTTATATATTTTTTCTTGACTCCACTATATTATCTAGTTTTCTTGATTGTACAATGTTAATGACAATGTCTACTCTACACAGAAGTATGAAGGTTAAATGATATAATCTGCATAAAGTTGTCAGCACAATGGCTAAAAAAAAGGGACCACTATGAGTTCAACCACTATACTGATGGCTTAATGAAGATAGACTTATTTTATTCTACATGTATTAATAGGACTCTTTAAAATTCAAGCATTCATAATATTTTATGAAACAAACTAAAGTGGACAAAAATGAAGTGATATATCTACATAGTGGAATGCTAAAAATAATTAAATTTGTGTTGTTCAGGAATATTTATAGACATAGAAAATGTTCAGAGTAAAAACAAATCAGATTAGCTATCATAATGATAATATTTCCTAAACTGTGTATATAAACAATAGATTACATTTATAAACTACAGATATATATAAGTACATATATAAAATAACATATTGTACATATAACTATATGTACATACATATGCATGTGCATATATGTATACATACATTGTATGCATCAACATATAACCATATGCATGAGTACTAGGAAAATGTGAGTCAAAATAGTACAATGTCTGAGTGGTGTAATTATACATGCATTATTTTTCTATGTGTGTTTAAAGTTCTCAAATTTTGGGATTAAGCATATATCACTTTCAGATTGAGGAAAAATCAATATTGGCAAGTTAAAAATGGATGACCAAAGTCAGTATGGCAGAAAGGGCTAGAGTTCTGTGGATGGAAGACCTAACTGTACACAACTCAAAGTCTGTTTGACACAGAAGACTTTCACTGGGTGGGTAGCACTCGGATTGCCAGGCAGAGGGGTGCTGATGCTGTCTGTGGCACAGTCATACTCTAGCGACAGGCTGGTTGCACTTCTAGACTATGTTAGGGGTTATATATGTCCCTCCACCTTGAAGAATTATTATTTTGTATTTCTATAATTGCAATTCCACCATTATTTAAGGAGTGAAGAAAGCCCCGAACAGTATGTCTTTTGGGGGGGAATTACATATTCATTCTAGATACAGAATTGCTCCTAATTCTATCACAGTGGCTCAATATATGTTATGTACTCATTTTCTTCCCCATCTTATCTTCCTGAAATATGATCCTTTCTCTTTATATCTTCTCTAAAGACACTTTTATTCCTCTTGCCTTCTATGATTCCAAATATTTGAATTGATTCCTTGATGTATCATCAGCCATTGTGAATATTGAATATACAAGAAAAGAATAGTAGGAAATCAAACCTCTGATTTGTTAAATTAAAAAAAGAAATAAAATTTAAAAAATAAAAATTAAGAAGGCATAAATTAAATAATTGTTTTAAAAAGACAAAATTATTGTCTAGGCAGCATTGCTCAGTGGTTGAGCATCAACCTATGAACCAGGAGGCCATGGTTTGATCCCGGGTCGGGGCACATGCCCGGATTGCAGTCTTAATCCCCAGTGTGGGACATGCAGGAGGCAGCCAATCAATAATTCTCTGTCATCATTGATGTTTCTATCACTCTATCCTTCTTCCTCTCTGACATCATTAAAAAATATTTTTAAAAATGACAAAATTTTTAAGATGTACTAATATACAACGTTCCATAGAATTTTCTTTTGTTTGATACCTTTTTGGCTGATACAAAACTATATATTTTGGATCTATTATTGGATCTATTATTATAAATTATGATGTCCAGATATATATATATATATATATATATATATATATATATATATAG
>NW_005871351.1:500697-588851 GCF_000147115.1 Myotis lucifugus | reverse complement strand
TCTGTAATGTTCCCTCTTTTGTATTTAAGTAGCCTCATAAATATATAACTAGATTAGAACAGAATTGCATTAATGGTACAATATAGGATATTTAATTATGGCTTCTATAAACAACATACACAGGATCTGATCTGGATTGTTAGGGTTGAATTTCCTTCCAAGGACACATCCATTCCTTTGATGAATATTCTGGGAACAATAACCACATGCAGAACATTACTTTAAATACAAGATATACCTCAGTGAACAAGACAAAGTTCCTGCCAACACGGGGCTCACCTTCTGATGAGAGAAGACAAATAGTAATCATCAATCCAAAATACCTCATGGGCTAGGAATGGGTGATTTGTAGAAAGAAAAATAGGGAATCCAGTTAAAGAGGACTCGACAATGGATGGTATATTAGCTGGGTTGGTTGGAGAAGGTCTCTTTGCACAGATGTTCAGCTGAGACCTGAACGATGTGGAGGAGCCAGTGATGCCAGGATTGCAGAGGAGGTACCTAAGGTAGTGACACCAGCACGTGCAACAATCCTAAATAACAAATGACTTATTTATTAGTAGGATTATTCAGATAAGAGACATCTGAAGGGTTCAAAGAAGTTTTTGTGGTTCAACTTAGTAGAAAGGTAACATTCTGCAGGCAATGAGATCAGAGGGGGTGGTAAGGACATATTTATATAGATAACTGTAGAGGCCACAATAAGATATTTGGATACTGTCTTAGTACCAAGAGAGAGTCATGGGGGGCAGTAGGCTTTAAGAATATCATCCCAGCTGCTGTGCAGTAGAAAGTCTATAGGAATATGAGAATGGAAATGAGGCATCCAGTTAGAAAACAGGTTTCAATTAAAAATGTTTGTACTACGTTGAGTGACATATGCTTGAACTGTAAAATTAAAAACAAAAATGCATACTACTGTTCAATGGCCACAGAATTTTTTAATATGTATTTTTATTGATTTCAGAGAAGAAGGGAGGAGAGAGAGAAACATCAATGA
Source organism: Myotis lucifugus (assembly GCF_000147115.1). Classification (NCBI taxonomy): domain Eukaryota; kingdom Metazoa; phylum Chordata; class Mammalia; order Chiroptera; family Vespertilionidae; genus Myotis; species Myotis lucifugus. Next base: position 587,851 of record NW_005871351.1, on the reverse strand, counting down.
AGAGAGGAAATCATTGATTGACTGCCTCTTGCATGCCCCCTATTGGGGATTGAGCCTGCAACTTGGGCATGTGCCCTTGACCGGAATCAAACCTGGGACCCTTTAGTCCACCGGCTGATGCTCTATCCACTGAGCCAAACTGGCTAGGGCCCACAAATGTTAAATTGTATGTGTCTGTGTTTTTTTTATTTGTAGTTATATTTTCTTTGTTCATATTGTGACATTCACTGTTGACTAATAGCTTTTATAGATAATATCCTCATAAAACAGAACTTCCAAGATAAATAGGATTGTAAAAAAAATAAAACACCTAATTTTCTTTACTATCTGGATCAAGCTAGAAAAAATATCACAACTGACTTAATCAAGGGCACCTTGCAGAACCAGTTACAATGAGAAATGTGCCTAGAACACAGGGCTCTTGACTCCCAGCCTAATGTTCTCTCTGTATACTGTCCTGCTTTCTCTAAAATTAGAAATAGCTAAAGAGGCTCTTTCTAAATAAAACAATATCTGTTTCTAACTTTCCCATTATATTATATTTCCATCTGTTGTTAGATCTTTAAATATTTTCTGTGTCTTAGAACATCTTTCCAGAATGAGGGCTTCAGGTTTCTTTGGCAACTTTTCCTTATAAAGAATCATAGCAAACACAGAAGCTGATTTTAAGAATAAAAAAAGGAGTTTCTCGCCCTAACCGGTTTGGCTCAGTGCATAGAGCGTCGGCCTGTGGAATGAAGGGTCCCAGGTTCGATTCTGGCCAAGGGCATGTACCTTGGTTGCAGGCACATCCCCAGTAGGGGGTGTGCAGGAGGCAGCTGATCGATGTTTCTCTCTCATCGATGTTTCTAACTCTCTATCCTTCTCCCTCCTCTCTGTAAAAAATCAATAAAATATATTTTTAAAAAGGAGTTTCTCAGATTTTTCAACTTGCTTGGCAAAAAGAACCTATCTCTGGAGCAGTTGTTCACCTGTGTTCCTCCAATAAATGAATTTTCCCCAAATACAACTACTTTGCCAAAAAGTGGGCTTCCTTTAACCTCTACTCCTTGGAACCCTATGCTCTCTTGAAGGAATCTCACCACATAGTCTTCTCAGTCCTCTCTTAGTTTCCACCACTCCATATCCCCACCCTTAACAAAGGACCACCATGTTTTACATTATAAAAAAGAATGCTACCTGGTTCAGCATAAGGCAGGCACATGCAACAGAAATTAGGTTCCTATGGGAAATATATTTTTTCAAAGATATGAATTGAAAGATCCCAGAATTAATCCCTATTCAACCAGATGAATACTTTCTGAGATAAAGAGTAATAGCAGATGATAGCTCAGTATGTCAGCACCCATCAAAGGCATTTAATGGAGAGTTCCCATATGTTTCAGAAGGTGCAAAGGGCTCATGCATGCATATATATATATATATGCTTAGGAATCCAAAAAGTGGCTGAATCAACATTATCATAGAAAGGGAGTAGAGTTCAGTGCAGGCTGGAGTTTAGAGCTGAACACATATTTGAAGAAGACTGGAAAGGGAAGAGAAGAGCTAGGTAATAATAGGAGGGTCCATTTATCGGAATAGAAGGTCGGGTCTTGGTTTAGGGAACAAGACAAAACCTGGCTATTTAAATTGGGATGTCTAAAATGTTGACACTCAATTCTTCCCATATGGAGTTGGGATTGATCCTAAAATTGGGACCAGAATTGTTGAGATGGGAATCATACAGAGTGAGGAAATTGGAGAGGTTTCAACTTTAACATGAGTTTGATCACCTTTAACGAACACATTCTAGATGTGAATAATAGTTGTCATTATAATATTTGCCATTCAAAAAATGAGATGACTATTGAAAATGAAATGATTATAAATCATGTTGCAAATGGATAACTGCCCTCATCCAAGTCTATCCATATTCATTGAGTATGTACAAAAATATGTTCACTAAAATTCAGTCTGCAATTAGAGAAGATTCATTAAATTGTATTTGAATTGATTTGCTGGGTTAGTTAAAGCCAAATGAAATAATAGTCTCTCCAGGGTGACTATTAGAGCCTGAGTCTTGAGATTGAGGATTCAAAATAATGACATTCAACTAGTTTTTAGCTCTCAGGCTGAGCAAGTTGCTTAACTATACCCAGGTTTTATGTGTTCATCTTTAATGCGTGATAGAGAATGGTAAGCTTCCCAGAGTTCTTGCAGTGATGCTCTGTGTATCTATGAAACTATGGAGACAAATCCCACTGTTTTTTAAGATCAGGAGGGTTTTCTTTATACTCTCTATCTTCTTTTAAGTGCTCTACCTTCATCTGTCCCTCCTTTATAGCCATTCTGACCACAGGAAAGCCGTTACCATTTTCTAGAAACCACCCTCCAGAAACATTTATGTCTCCATGACTTTGCATGTGCTGTTTCCTTCATCTGACAAATCTGTCCTCATTCTGTGTCTTCAATAACACCCATTTCTTCTTCCAGACTCAGCTCCAGCTTTGATTCCACATTTCAGACATCAGTTCCACCCGGGGTTGAGTTCAATGGATCTCTTCTGATCCCTTTTCTAAATTCTAAGCCTTCTCGATTGTATTATTTCATAAATAACTGTTTATTGTTCATTTACCCAGCACATTAGGAGGACCTAACACATGCTATGCCACATGAACAGTGCACAGTAAATATTTCTTGGAGGATTGAACTAAAGCTTTGACAAAGGGCTACACACTAGTTATGTTACTCAGGCAAGATACAGATGCTTAAGCCTCAGTTTTTTCAGTTATTTAATGGAACAGCATGGACATCAGGTTGTTGCAAGACTTAACTGGGACAATGCATGTAAATCGTTTAGTGCAAAGTTGATACATTTTAAATCCTCAGTGAAGAGTGGCTACTGATATCTTTTAGATTTTTAAATGCTCCCTATCTGCATTTATGAAATGTGGCCACTGTGTTCAAGTAGCTCAGGCATTTACTGATGCTGTGATGTGTGCAGTTGAAAAGTGAGAGCATGTGTATGTGAGAAAGTATGTGTGATATAAAACAGAAAGGATCCTTTTTGTACTTGAACTATGTTGAAAAAAAATCATTCTCCCCAGAGAAATGGAATTCAAACAATTCTGCTGTATCCATCTCACGGTGACAATTCCCTCAATCTTTACCTATCTTGGGAAAAGACTTGTTATTTGCTTTCAATAACAGAGATAACCAGACAGAAGACCAAAGCTCCTGATGACTCCAATTCTTGAAACCATTGGCAAGCCAGAAAAATGGAGTCGGGAACAAAAGAGTACAGAATGAGCCATGGAACCTTGACAAAAAAGCAGGCATACTACATATGCACGTTTCAGAAGTTTATTTGGTTGTTGTGTTGCTTAGAGAGCCAACATTTCTAAATACATCTAAAGGTGATATCAAGGACACATCTGACTCAAGGGAAGGTAGCGGGCAGGCCCTTCCGTAAGAGTTGCAGACAACAGTACACATACAAACCCAAGCACGATATGATAAATATTGTAAAATTATAAACTAAGCTAACCAACTGTGAAATACAATGTGTTCAAGCCTCCTATTTTGACACATGCCCCTTCATATGAATCTAGAAGACCAGGCTTAGAATGCAGAATTCTCACAAGCCTTAGAAATCAGGGCAGGACTTGGGATGAGGGGAGAGTGAAACTATGGGTCCAATTCCTGGCTTCACCCTCCTCTTCTTTTCCAGCCAAGCTCCTTCCCACACCACCCAGGAGATGTATATAACAGGCATGCAGACGACTGAGCTCACTTATTCAAGACCCTTCCACATCCTTCTCCCCAGGTCCTACAAATAGCTGCCCTTGGCCACCTTGATTGGATGTGCACATATCGTTATGAAGAGGCCTGTGCAGGCCACAGAAGAATGCATGTCACCACCAAGGTTTCTGGTAGCTGGAGATGTCTATAAAAGGGGCATGACTGTGTGGGCACATTCCATTGGCTGCAAGACTCACCACCCCGTGTACTAGTGTATGGCCAGAGGAAGGTTTGAGCAGCCTCCTGTAAAGAATGAGCAAAAGGAAGATGCTCCTTTTGTCCATAATTCGGGGCAATCCAGTTGGCACTTTCAGCACAGGGTCTGAAAGCAAGAAAGCAAACACAGTACAGCTTACAGAAATCTCAGGTGTCTAGCCCATAAGAGTATGTGTAAGAGACAAAGACAGAGATAGAAAGCAAAGTAAGTGACCAGCCATCCGGGTTTTCCTGGGACGGAGGGCTTCCCTGGGAACTGGGATTTGCTTTCAGTGCTGAAAATAATAAATCCCACACAAGCCAGGATGTATCCATCACTCTGCTTTCACACTTGCAGGGCTTCAAAAACCATTGCACTAAAAGAAAATTGTAGGTGGTAGAAAGAGCGTATAACTAGATGTAGAAATCTTTGACTTCTAATCTGAAGTGTACTACTAATTTGCTGTGTGAATTTAAGCCTCTCTCATTGGGTTTCATCTATAAAATGAAGAACATGGCCCTCTGTAGGATCGAGGGCTGAATATTCCATAAACGTGCTGACAGTTCTTATTCAGAAGACAGAATTATTTCATCAATGGCGAGCAATAGTAATCATAAGAAGGACATATTTCTAGGAGTAAGCAACTATTTTCTAAGCTACACCACAGTCATAAGCAGTAGATGGAAAACCTTCCCCCCGCAGCTGATTGGAGAATGTAGGTGGATGGAATGTGAAATGTGGCTTCATTTCCCTCTGTTCTAATTAATGGGTGCATTTTTCTGCTTACAAAATTATAACCCGATAAATCACATACCAAATAGCTAACACCGAAGACAAATTACAGCTCCCTTCATTTCATTTTATTTTCTTCCAATTTATCTTTATTTTCCTGCTTCTGAGCAGTAAAGCAAATGACCAGAGAAATATGACTCTGGAAATGTGTCTGTTGTTTTAATTTTAGAAAGGAAAAGACTAAGCCAAGCCAAAGGTTTTTAATACAGGGATCAGGAGGAGAACACACCTGTATAGATTAGCAATTGCTAATTTGAAAGTTGCTAAGACAATGCACCTTAAATGTTCTCATCACAATAAAAAACGGTAATTATATGATGTGATAATGTTGTTAGCTAACACTATGGTGGTAATCATTTTGCAATATATGTGTATCAAAAAACTCTGATACCCTTTAAACTTAACATTTAGGTCAAGTATATCTCAATAAAACCAGAATAAAAGACAAAGAAAAGAAAGGTCTGTTCAGAGCTAGCTTTTCTAAGCAGAAAAAATATACCATTTTCTGGTTTGGGAGTTGCCAGCAGATAGGTAAACTTAAACTGCATGCCTGATTTAATATTTTGATCCAAGTTGATCTTTTTTTTTTCCTAATGAGAAAATGAAATAATAATCATATAAATGTTTATATAATTATAATTATCTAAATAAAAACTATCTAAATGTTCTTAGGATCATGGCAAACCTCAGAACAGCACATTAGAAAGCGAGGTAGAAATTTGACAATGCATCTGAGCTTGGGATAATCTCTTGTTTATTCCTGGATGAAATTCCTGAATGTTTCCCGAGTTCTTTGATTAAGTAAGCAAACTCTAACTGTTCCCTAAATTTAGTAACACCACATTTATATTACTGCTTTTCGAAGGGGTAATGAATAAAGAAAACCACCTAAAATAGTTGCAACCCACTGAAATTTATCAGCTCTCCTCTGAGAATGAAATATGTGCGCTCATTACCTGAAGTTTCCCATTCTCAGAATACATCAGCAATGCATATCTGATCCAGTTTTGTAATAAGTTATCTATAATCAAAAATAAATAAACATGCCAACTTTCTTCGTAGAATAACTCAGTGACACATTTCATCTGCACAGAGAAATGCAGATGTAAGTTCCCCGTTAAAAGGCAAATCCTCAGTTTAAAAACCTCGAATAATTTAGTACTTCAAAGAGAATGCTGCTGATGAAATGTATGGTACTGATAAGAGTCCAATTCAAAAATCTTAGCTTGGAGATAAGATTTGCATTTGATGAAGAATTGGATAAATGGGCATTTGCTTTAAACCCTTGCCTCTCAATGTTTCGTTCTGAGGCAGTTAAACAAGTTTTGATAGCTACGTTGGACTCAATAATACAACTTCCTTTTGTTAAATGAACTATTTCAGATGTATTATTGCCACTTATATATGACCTTGTACTACCAGACAACTGTCCCAGTGAATAATTGTGTGAGCAAGCAATATTGATATTTTTTCTAAAGTGTTTACCTCCTTCATGCATCAAGCTTGGTCTTGTTATTTGCAATCCTTTCCATCCTTTTCCCATTCTGCTCTCTGAAACCACAATCTTTGGGGCATGGCAAATGTACTTTATCAAGTCCAAACTGGCTAATTACACTAACAGAAAATTGCCCCATCAAATATCAGTGTCTTCAACTATGACATGAAAACTGTAACTCAGTGTAAATTGTGGTAATTTATTTTCTATAACACTAGAGTTTTCTTCTGTAAAATTGATGATTAAAACACATTCAGGGCATCGGACCACACTGTTTCATTAGAAATGTTTCTAATAATATTGATGATTTTTACTAATATACTTGCCTTAAAGACTAGCCATCAGCTAAGTTGGTTTTCTCTGTATTTTAAACCTAATTTAAGTTCTTAGCAGGGTTGAGCTTATACTTTTATTTATTTGTTTTGTTTAGTTATGTTTTTATTTTATTAACAGTAATTTAATTCTATTATATTTTTATTTTTAAGTATGATATGTTGCCCTTCCAGATCTCAAGAAAATTGCCTTCAAAAGAGTGCTTAGTATAAAAAAGGGGAAAACTGAAGTGTCCTGAAATTGTATATATATTCAGAAATGCCAAGAAATTAAACCCAGTTATCCCACAATGGGTAAAGTCTAAGAAAAATCCAAACCCATCTCTTCTATGGGTTATTATATAGCCATAAAAATGAAAATTAAACACTATGCAGCTAGACAGAAAATATTTATAGGTAATGTATTGCTAAGTTAAAAAAGAGGGGTGTATATAATGGTGTTCCTATAGTATAAAAATATTACTGTTAATCCATATATTCTGAAAGAAAACACTAGCATGTAAAGTCTATATGTATAAAAGCCAAGTGACTGGAACACGGAATGACCAGAACGACCGAAAGGACTGATTGCTATGACTAGCACTGTGGCAGCCAACTGGACCCCAATCGCCCCCTCCCCCAACCTCCCACGGCCCCACCCCTCAGCCGACTTGGTCCCCCATCGGCCGCACCACCCCAATCCAGGGCAGGGCTGGCTGGCCAACCACCTGCGGCCACCCCCCACAACCCCCTGTGCCGGCCCGGCCCTGATCAGCCCCCATTGGGGTGGGCTGGTCGGCTCCCACCCATGCACAAATTCATGCAACGGGCCTCTAGTAATAATATATTTATATAAGCTTTAAAATTCTATTCTATTTTCAAACTGTGATTTTTAAATAATTTTATGATTGCAAAAGCATAATACCAGATGTATCAGTACGTAAGTTGTTATATGGGTGTTACAAGCAACAGATGGTACTAAACAATGACTTTACTATACTTAAATAATTTTAATTGTATAACAACAACAAAATTGACCATTTTCTTCATAGACAACCTGATCCATAGCATATTTTAATAGTTTAAACTATTCTTCTTGCACCTACTTCTCCCCTGGTTCAGTTTCATATCTTTTTCACTCAGTTTCCCTCACTCTATAAATTTCCATCTCAGGTTGCTTTATGGCAGATAATTCCAAATGCCCACCCTATGACCTTCTGCCCACAAGGGTTCCTACCTGCACCAGACAACTTCATCCCAGACAACTTAAATCACCTACTTCTTCTTATCCATTCTTTAATTTTACCTATCCGACTCTCACCTATATCACAGCTGCTGTAAGAATGAATAGCTAATACAGAGCACTGGAAAAGGTCAAGAGAGAGAAACTGCAGCAGACATAAAATAGTTTTACATTTTAATACTCTTTATGGTAACCCTTTCCTGCTTTTCAAACAAGACTTTCTGCACTTCACTTTGCACTGAGAACCACAAATTTTGTGGCCTGCCCCTCCCAACCCTTAATCATCTTTCTCATGTCTATGTCTTGCCTGACATACTCCACTTCTCATTTTCCTCATCAACCATTCCTACTGACCCCGATTCCTCCTGTCCCACTGACTAATCCCACCGTGTCCTTCCTCTTGCACATTCACCTGCTATTAGGTAGTTCTCTGCCCCACTTCCTTAGTACCTTGTGCTTAGCTCTCTAGCCAATGTCATCATATACTTGTAGTGCATTAACTCCATCCTTTCTCATTTCATGGCAAATACACTGAAGTCAAGGTCACACATCAGTCCCACTTTTTCTAATAAATTAATATACAACCAGGACAAAGAGAAGCAACAAAATGTATGGCTTTAAGGTGGAAAAAAACAACTTAGACAGGTGCATGGAAATCTGCTCACTAGGAGTGTGGCTGAAGGCTAAGACTGGTGCCCATGCTGAAGTTAGTGACAACACAAAATTTCTAAAGTCTCTCCAAAGTGCCAAGGTTGCAAGGACACCAGGGATGGAAGACACCAAGGTTTAAAGTCAAAGATGATTCATGCAACACCTGCTCTGTGCCACTTTTCACAGCATTTACTGCATAGCTTCATCTGGAGCAGGGTTTCCCAGTGTGGGCTGACACTGGAAATTTGGAACCTGGTTATTCTTTGTGGTGGTGGCGATCTTGTCCATCATAAGATGTTTAGCAGCATCATTGACCTCTATTCACTGGAAGCCACTAGACCATTCCCCTAAGTGGTGATAATGAAATGTCTCCAGATATTACCAAATGTGATCTGGAGGACAAAATTGCCCCCATTTGAGAAACACACAAAGGCTACTATTTTATTTTGATGATAGTATTTTTCCCCACCTCAGGTAGAAACGTGTGAGCCCACTGTGTCAGGAGAATGAAATCAAGGAAAATAAACAGAGACACTTTCTAGTTTTCCTGGATTTTGTTTCAAAAAGCTCAAGTCCCAAAATGGAGGGGTAAAAATATTGTTAGAGAGAAAATGCACTGGCCAAAAGCAAAGAAGAAGAATCCAGGGGCATTTTTATGGGGTATTAGGCTGAATAATGAAGGGAGAAATATTAGCCTGCAGTGAAAAGGAGATTCCAGTGGGCTAAAGGGATATAATTGATGGGGATGGGAACAGAGAGGCTTCTGGGTTGTAGAGCAGGAGTAGGCCTATATCCTGGTAGTGCAAATGGGATGTAGGCAAGACCTCAGAACAAAATGAGTACAATTGGGCATAGGCAGATAGGATTATATGGTCTTTGCAGACAGACTTTTAACAAATAAATAAATCACAGGCATAGAGAGCCAGATTTTTAAGGGGGTATAATGTGTGTTGAGAATATGAGCATTTCAGCAGGTCACTCTGTGTCCTAAATTTGGAGGATTAGATGTCTTCATAGAGCCATTTTAAGTCATCATGATGCTTCATAAAATGGTGATTCAACCCCGTGTTGGGAAGGAACACAAAGGAGAATCAGATTAATTTACATACCCAGAAGCAAAAGAGGGTTTCCAGTTAATTTATGTTTATGTTTATATTTATGTTTATATTTATATTTAATGTATATACATATATATATATGAAATTAAAGACATTGTTGAATTTTTACTCTTAGCTCACTAGATTCCAAGGTATGCTTTATTGTGTCCATTTTAAAGAGAAGTACCTTGAATCTCAGCAAGTTTAAATAATGTGTGTAAGGCCATTAACTTTCATCTAAATGACAAATGGTCATTGTGTGCCTACTGTGTGGCAGGTGCTTTGCTACATGGGAGTATAATGATGAAGCCACACAGGCATAGCTCTGGCCTTATGGAGCAATTAGATGCTCACCCAGTGAGGTGTAGATGGCAGCTGACCCATAATGGGGGAATTTGATCTGGTGGGAGAGGGCAGAGGTGTTCCCTAGGAAGAGATACATTGGAGTTACCAGGGGAGGGTTTCTCCAACATTGTCCACATCGGAATCGCCTGGAGGGATGGCTACATCAGAGTGCTGAGCCCCCTTCCGTTTCTAATGGATAGGACCGGGCTAGACTTGAGAATCTGCATAATTCGTACATTCCTATATGATATGTGCTGTGTACACTGCAGTTCTGGAAAGCACACTTTGGGAACCACTGCACATTCTAAACAAAATAAAATCTGGGCAAAGGACTGTGGGAAGAGGAATCAAGGCTGCCCGGGCCCGTTCTACACCGGACTAGAAAGTCCTGCCTTTCCACATATGAAAAACCTACAAAGAACATTTCAGTAACTTGCCATGGACACTCCTAGAAAAAAGCAGACAAGAGACCAACACCCAGGTTTTGTAAATTCCAGCAGGGCAATCCCTTTCCTCCCAGTGGGTCAGGCCACTCTGCTGTCTGTCTCCCACTCTGGGACTCAGGGATTGCTTTCATGATTGCAATCCAGAGAAAGGCAAACAGCAGCCCTGCTCCCTACAAAAAGTGAGCCAGGATCTCAGCTTTGACTGAGAGAATGCTGACGATGTTAAGCCATGCTCTGGGATCGTCTTTCTTGCGATGGGGGCTTAATCTTACAGAAAACGCGTTCTTTCTCTCAAGAGTGCCTTTGAACTAATATAGCAGAAACTCCGACTCCAGTGGGCCTTTCTGATATGCCGCTGAAGAGTGTGAATTTACTAATCAATACACATTACAACTTTTCAACTGACAAGTCTGCAAGCCAGACACAGCCTCGAAGGCTTTATTATTCACAGCCTGAGTGCTCAGGACCAGAGCAGAGAGAAAGCACAGAGATGCTGCAAATTTGTCAAACAAAGGAAGAGATTATTGGAGAGGGACTCAACATGGGAGAAATTACATGATCAGGAATAAAAATGTACATTTCTCAAAGCTACCTTAGCTTAAACAGTTTTAGAGAGAGCAACCAACATTACTCTTTAGGGTAACACTAATCACGTCTCATAGATGGGCATGTTTGTTTGCCTCTCTCTGTAGCTTACAGTCTCACATGCTCATATGCATAGGTATGATTTGTATCCGAGCCCACAAAAGGATCAATTATATGTACACATATAATCTCGAAACACATAGATGTATGCCATGTGAATATACGTATAGATATATACTTATATATGTAAAATGAACAAGAGAGAAATAGAAAAACACAGAGATAGAGATGTGTAATGATGTATGCATTCTGCTACCTTGAGAGTCTAGTAGGTCTTGCATTCAGTTATCTCTGGATGAAACAATTTCCTATTCTAGGCCTCAGTTTCCCTGTCTGCAAAATGGGAGAGTTGGATATGATATCTAAAGACTTTGCTGGGCAGACAGCTCCTACGTGCAGAGAACTAAAAATTGCTTAGGGATGCATTTCCTGTTCTAAAAGTTCTTCCACCTGAATATGAAAATCAAAAACTCTGCTCTTTTCATATTTTGTAAAGCCCATGCTTCATTTTCATTAAAATGAGAACCTCACAATATCCTTTAGAGTTATTTAAAACTTTAAAATAATGTAGATGTGACTGAAATAAATCAAAGAAAAAATACTTTTAGAAGAAACATCTATTTTGAAAGATGGAGATCATATTCTTTGTGATTGTAGAGAATCAGTAATGACGTGGCTGAAGCTCCGAGAGCTCAAACACTATCTAGGTCACCTGCAGCATCGTAACTCTGGTCCTGCTTTGTTTTCCAACAAAGCTTCTCTGACTCCTGGACCCTCCTGCATCCCATGAGCTCCCTATCCTTGCCATCTCTGTAGTAGCCTATACCATTTGTCATTGAAATATTAGCTCCTTTAATGGCTAGGAAACGACAAGGAGCTACTATTTGCCGACCCCCCACTATGTGTTCAGCCCTGTATTATATTGGGTTCTCTGTGTACGTCATTTGATGTAATCCTCAGGACTTTCCCATGAGGGGGAACAGCACTTATCCTCATTGTATAGACGAGGAAGCAAGAGCTCAGAGATACTCGAGACCTTGACCTTGTCCTAGGGCATATCAAATATATACTAAGCTTTAACTTGGTTTTAGGTTCCTCTGACTGGTTTTCTGTGATGTTTCCACTGCTCTATTAATTAACAGTCAAGAGGAAGAACAGAAAATAAATGTTTATGGCTGACCTATTAGGTGGTTGTTTATATACATATATTTTATATATGTTGCCTCTTATTTAAGTCTCAAAATGCAAGGTGGAAAGTAATATCCTCATTTTTTTAAGATAAGAAGAGGTTAAGTATCTAGTACTTAACAGACCTGGGATATGCACACAAGATTTTCACACTGTGACTGACATCTCTGATTCAGGACAGCTTCAGGCAAGTCTAGGCATCTAAATATGTATTTGGCAATTATCTCAATAACATAATGTTTTTCTCTCTTTTTAATATTATTTCATATTTTTAGCATGCTAGGAAATAGAAAATAAGCAAAAAAATCCTTTAATACTGAGCTGCCCAGAAATATTAATTTTAATGCACACATATATACAATATATACATGTATACTAAAAAAGGAGTGTAATATAGTTAACTTATTTTGACTATTCTTTTACCTAGTGAATTTTAATGATGGCATAGTTTTCTATCCTATGTATTTATCAGAATTTATTCATTCCTCTTTAATTAGACATGCATAAGTTATTTCCAATTTTTCTCTATGATCAGTTTTTCTCTATGAATTAAACTCAAGGCAACATAGAACTTTATGTACAGTGTTTGGGAAAGATAGAGACATGTCTATTAGGCTAAACTAAAAATAAATGTCTCAACTTTACAAACATTGGGTATTACTTTAAAAATCCATCAATAACTATGCATTCAAGCTGTATGGTCTTATCCAGATGTTGACAAGACTGGCTTAATTAATATGAAATCTTTAGAGAAGTATTGAATAGAGCTTTTTGAATTCTTAGGGGAGCGAGTCTGACTACACCATAGTGGGGACCTGGAAGCCCAGTGGCTAGTTCTGTATTCGGAATCATGTGTTTCTCATGCAAACCAACTTCCTTGGTCCCCAACATGCTTGCATTTCTTCTCCTTTTCCCTTTCCTCCTCCTCCTCCTCATTCTCCTCCTCCTCCTTCTCCTCCTCCTCCTCATTCTCCTCCTCCCCCCTTTCCTCCCCCTCCATCTCCTCCTCTTTTTCCCCCTTCTCCTCGTCCTTCTCCATCTCCTCTTTTTCTTCTTTTCTTCCAATAATCCTTGTCCTTCTTTACCAACAGGATCATTGTTTGGTTCATGATCTATGTGACACTTTAATCATAAATGAGGTCAGCATGCTTTTAAATGTTAAGATATCAGGGTTTTTTCAGCCTGATTTTCCCTTTTTTCTCCCCCCGATTCAAATGGTTCTCTGTATTACAATGTCTTCATGGAGGTTCCTCTCCAAAAGGCAGAAGTAGCCTATGTGTCTCTCTGCCTTTTCCTCCCCACAAATCCTGGATTTTAGAGGGATACTGATGGTTTTGGGAAGAGGTAGAAGGAAAGTATAGGGTGTTTCTTTGCAGATGCAGAGGACCCTCAAATAAGCTGAGGGAAGTATATGGCTACAGGGTGATGTCTGAGCAGCTCAAATCCTTTTCAGAAACACAGAGAGCGAGTGAGATGGTTGCTCAGCACATATAGCCCTAGACATGAGCTGCCCATCCTCACCAAAGAGTCCTGTGTTGCCAGTAAAACACAGAAACTGCACAGAGCCACCAAACCTGAACAGATCATGGATATGGAAAAAAGGTAGGCTTCAGTGTTATGGATCCGTAAAACGATGATAGTTCAGGGGAGGAGGACAATAGCTTGACATGACACAGCCTCAGAACCCCTGCCAAATCCAAGGGAGTGGCTCCTAAGAATGTGCAAGTTCAAGGTACTACCATTCTTACAAGAATGAAATTCAAAATTAACTTATGTATTAGATCTGATTGGACTTAAATCCCCTTTTTAATCTTTCAACTCCAATTCCAAAGCACTACTCAAGGCCCATATCCTGGGAGTTTTTTCCTAGCATCACTTCATAGTTCTATCATCTCCATCGTCCTGCCATCAATTCACCCTGACTCTTTTACTACCCAGCCTTATTTTTAAGCTCCAGATATTAAATGTGCATAAAATATAGACACATATATAGCAGAGTGAATTGAGGAACGTCCAACAGGAAGAAAGAAAGTCATTGCCACAGGTTCAAAGATTCAAGTCACATTCACCCAAAGAACATGTTGGGACAAAGGCTACTACAGGAGGGAGGATGGTAAGTTAGCAGATAGGGTTTCAGAAACGTTGGGTCAGGCAAACTCATTCCCTCTGCCTGGTCCCCTGGCTGACTGCCTCTGCACATATTGACTTAGCAGTCAGCCCCATAATAGTACAGTAATGAAAAGAGATTGCAGTCAATGAGCACCAATAACAGGAAGAACATTTTCCAACAGTTTACATAATATTTTTGTCTCTAAAAGAGCTTTATTACAATCAAGCCTGTAAGCAAGCATGAAGTCCAGATGACTGCTGTGAGGTTTGATCAATTAGTATTTGAAAGCCTTTTTTATTTGCTTGGATGCATGGTTCAGAGTACAATCCATTATCATTTGTCACTCATAGGCGCTTTTTCAAAATTTCCTTCTGAAGTAGCAGAGAAACTATCCCTAAGGGGAAGAAAGCCACACAAGACATTTGAAAGTCTAATTATTTTTACTGATGCTGAGTGGATATCTCTTGCTGAAACTAAGAGAGCAAGACCATTGCTTTTTATTCTCTTCCCATGAGATGAAGAAGAAATGAACAGATTTCTGAACAGCTCTGCTTGTCCAGCTTTCTCCTAGTCAATTACATTAGAGTTTAAACCAAACTAGAACAAAACTTAATGATGACTTTGGTTGCTGAAAAAAAGGACTATGTTTATATATGTATATATAAGTTTGTTTTATTTTTAATTTTATCTATTATCACTTAAGAAAAAAGCATCCTTCTTTGGGTAGACCTCTTCCAAACCACTCTGCTACCCAGACACTGTCAATGCACTTAGCATGCTGCCTATGAGGCACTCAAAACATGTTGACTGTTTAGTACCAGATGAGAAGGGAAAGGTCAAAACAAGCTGTGTTATTACCATAAAGGCCAATCTTGAATGTTCTATCATCACAGTGAGTCCACATTTTCCATCTCTTTCAACACATACCTTAGAAAGCTTGTCCTGATTAATCCCACACACTAAGATCTGTGTTTTCTTTTAGGAACTTTATAATACACTAGATTCTTTTTTTAAAATATGTATTTTATTGATTTCAAAGAGGAAGGGAGAGGGAGAGAGAGACAGACACATCAATGATGAGGGAGAATCATCAATTGGTTGGATTGTGATTTCCTGCCTTCTGCACACCCCACACTGGAAATAGAGCCTGCAACCGGGGTATGTGCCCGGACCCACCCAGAATAGAACTGAGACCTCTTGGTTCATAGGTAGTGGATGCTCAGCCACTGAGCCACACCAGCCGAGCTACACTATATTCTTTAGTTAACTTTTAAAATTGTCTTGTCTCTGTTAGAGGCACATCTTCTCTTGTAACACCACTGTCGCTTTGAAAGTTATGAGGTGCCTGTTCTGACATGAAGGAAGACGGGTACAATGACATGGCTGCTGAGTCATTCCTCTACAATCCACTTGGAGAGAAATTTATTGTAAAATTAAAACCTGGGAGGTTCGCTCACCCTCAGAAAGCTAATCAGGATGATTATGGAGAGAACGCTCAATGGAGATGGCAAAGTTTGCTTTTCATTGGATCTTCTCTAGGTTTTAGATTGGGCTGCTGCCTATATTCCTAACCTTACCCACTTACTGATTTTTCCCCTAATACCTAACTATTGCTTAACGGCAGGATTGACTTTCTCTTTTTTTTTTCTTTAATTTTCTATTGATTTCAGAGAGGAAGGGAGAGGGAGAGAGAGAGAAACATCAATGATGAGAATCATCAATTGGTTGCCTCCTGCACGCCCCGCCCCCCGCCCCACAAACACACACTGGGAAAATGAGCCCACAATCTGGGCATGTGCCCTTGACCAGAATAGAACCCAGGACCCACTGAGTCAAACCAGCTAGGGCTCTTTCTTTACCTTTTCTCCCCTTCCCTCCCCTCCCCTCCCCTCCCCATCCCTCCCCTACCCTCCCATCTCTTCTCCTCTCTTCTCCCCTCTCCTTTCCTTTCCTTTCTTTTCAGATTCTTAAACCTTCAGCACTAAGACCTTTGCTTGGAGCACATTCCCTTCCCCACCCCAACAATTTCATTTCAGATGGCTGTTCAAGTTTTATATCAAATATCAGAGAAGCCTTCTTTATTTCTTCACATCTATTTTATTATTAATCAGAGGACGCTGAGTCATTTTTCTGACCATATTTTTGCCTCTCTACACTATCTATTTACTGGACATCGTGTTCACTGTCTGCTTCTTCCAGTAGAATGGTTGCTGGATGAGGACAGGCCCCATGTCGGTCTTTTACAAAGCTGTGTCCTTAGTGCTTAATGACATCTAGCATACAGTGGTTACCCAATAAATAGTTGTTGGAAGAATGAAGAAATGAAGGGAGGAATTTGGATCTAAGAGGTACT
This sequence comes from Myotis lucifugus, assembly GCF_000147115.1. NCBI lineage: Eukaryota > Metazoa > Chordata > Mammalia > Chiroptera > Vespertilionidae > Myotis > Myotis lucifugus. Next base: position 571,199 of record NW_005871351.1, on the reverse strand, counting down.
TTAGAATTTCTCCAAGAAGAAGCTGAGTTTATCAGGATCGAAGAGCACATGAGGACTCAGGAAAATAAAAACGAATAAAAGAGCGCTTTTGCCTAGTGTGGCCTATTCCTTTCTTTGAGCATGAAGGAAACAATACTAGGTGATTCACTAATATTGAGAACAGGTCCAACAGAAAAGAGGCCTGGGAGTTTCAACTCTTAGGATTTTCTCGAGGCACAATCTTGGTGACAAGTGAAAAAATGGGGGGGGGGAGCAGTAAGGTTTCATCTAGTACAGAAATAAATATTGATATTCAATAATTGATGATTGATGTTATATACTCTATTTCTGCATCTCACTTGCTGTTTAGAATGGAATGAGTTGGGAAGAAATCTGAAGGTTCAGGATTACTGCTCACAGCCACTCAATGGCCACCCAAACTGGTCATTTTTCTGTATGTCCCAGGCACTGCAAGTATGCCAAATCATTTAGAATCATTATCTTCTCTGATCATCATAAGACGTCTGTGTATAAGTGTTACATTTTTGCTTTCTTTAACACATGAGTTTACAGAGATTAAGTCAGTTGCCCGAAGTCACAGAGGCAATTATAGTACACCTTGAACTCACTACCAGGTTGACTTCACTCCAAGTCCACACTCAAAACCACTTCATTACTACATGTTTCTGAGGACACTGACATTCTGGCAAGCAATTATTTGTTTGGCAGGACTCTCCTTCACATAGCATCTCTGGCTCTCTGCACTAAGTGCTTGTGACACCCCTAGAACTCTTGACCTGCCTCTGCTGAGGGCCACTGTGTTTGTAAACTTAATAGAACCTATGGAGCAATAGCTCCATTCACTACCAATTTTGCTGATCAAACTTCCCAAACCAGAAATCACCTATTTGTATTTCCCAGGGCCACACTGGACCAGAGACTTTACTATAACTTTGTTAATCTAGATTGCTCACAAATAAATAAGAAATCAGGATGCCACAAACAAAACATCTTATCTTGGTACATTCAATGTATGGCGATTCCATGTTTAATTGGATTATATTCATAGAAAAAACATCATTAAAATTTTATGCATATCACCATAATGTAGGAAACTACTTGTGAAGGTCATGGAAGAGTCAAGATTAAAATTAGTTACTGTATGATATAGAAATGCAACTTAGATTTTTACTACTATTCATTGGACTCTAATTCTAGTATCAGTGTCTCTCCCACCCAGCCTCTGCAACCTTATAGATGAATATTTCTAAATGCTACTTTCATGATGGTGCACCCTACTCTAAAATAAGCAATGAGGTACCACTAGGTAAACACTTTATGTTTCCCTTTCCTGTCTTCAAGATCCTCTACACTTGAGATTTTTATCTGATGCCCTAGCTTTCTCTTCTGCTTCTCACTAAGTGTCATTAATTCTTGCCAATTTAGTCCCTTTACTAATCCTTGATGCCTTTCACCTTCATTTTCAGATATACTGTATACTCTTTTCATTTCTCTTGCCAATAATTTCTTTCTTAATACTTGATGCTTATCCAAGTGCTCTCTAACTGTCACTGGCCAAACATTTCTTTCTTCATGGCCACGTGAATCTAAAGCTATTTCTCTTACTTCTAAAGGCCCAGAACTTATATTCCTCCTTATCAGTAATTCTCCAACCTAGTTGGACACCACAATTACCTATAGATATTTTTAAAGGTACAAGTCCTATGTCTGCAAATCTAGAAGTTCTGATTTAATATATCTGGAGTAGAGCCCATAAACTTTTATTAAAAGATATAAACATATGGCTGGCAATTTCTGATGATCAACCACATTCAGAAATTATTCAACTGGCACATCTAATTGTTTTATTTTAATAGCTTTATTTTAGTTTTATCATCATCATCATCATTATTTCTTCATTTCATGTATCATCAAAATTTCCTTGATGGGTGGATCTGGGTCTAATCCATCAAAGTCCTAATTTATAGAAAGTACTTAAATATTTTCTGATGTGTTGTGAATCGATTGACATTCTATTTATAATTATGTTGACTTTTTTTCTTATGGCCAATATGAGAATATATCTTATTCTAATAATAAATAAAAATTCCATGCTATTAAACTGCGGCCAATTTTAGATTGGAATATGAAATTGTGAAGCTAACTTGACTCTCTTTTACCTCAAGAAAGGCACGGATATCTACTAAGTGAAGTAACTTTCAATAACTTTCGCAGAGATTTATTTTTGTATCCTGTTGGTCTCACAAAATATTTTAACAGGAAGAAATATTGTGAGCTCTTTCTTGATAAACTCATTTGAAATCCCAGTTGGAGATGTGTATTCTGTATAGCTTTGATATGGGTGGGAATCCACGTGTACAAATTGTGTTCATAAGAAAGAAACAAAAGTGAAAATGAGTGTTAGTCTCCCAAGGGTTGGATATTTTTAGTCAAATGATAAATGCACTGATGGTAACCATGGGGATAAAGAAGAAGAAAACCATCCTAAATTATAAAAAATATATTAAAATGAGAAATAAGTGAGAGAAAAAAAGAACATGAAAAGAGATGGAGAAGATAAAATAAAGAAGAATTAAGGGAATGGTGACTTAAGATAAAGGAGAAAATGGAAAGAGAAACAGATGTTTTCATGGGCAATGTTCATCCACATGGTCTGTACTGGATCTTATAATTATATTTTATTCCATTTCAATAGTCTTTCAGTAAAATAATGGAAAATAACAGATACAGTGTTGGGTCTGGGAAGGCACACTATAAGAAAGGGGTTTGAAGCTTAGTTTTATTAGTTTCACCATAGATCTACTTCTAATCCCGATTCTTCATATTATTTTGGGCATGCCCCAAGAAATTTATGAATGTGCCTTTGTTGAGCCAGCCCTCCACACCATGACTTCCCAGGAAGAGATATTCATGCAGAGGGTAAAGGAAGATGTTAAAAGGACAATGACGTCAGAACTGGTTTGGCTCAGTGGATAGAGCGTCGGTCTGTGGACTCAAGGGTCCCAGGTTCAATTCCGGTCAAGGGCATGTACCTTGGTTGCGGGCCCGTCCCCAGTGGGGGGCGTGCAGGAGGTGGCTGATCGGTGTTTCTCTCTCATCGATGTTTCTAACTCTTTATCTCTCTCCCTTGCTCTGTGTTGAAAATCAATAAAACATTTATTTTTTTAAGGACAATGACAAAAGACAATCAGAGCACCTCTTTACTATTAAGAGATCTTGTATCTGAGATACCAAAGCCATTCTGACTAAAGGGAATGGAACACAGGCACAGGGCAAGAAAATATAAGGGAGAGGACATGCATCCAAGGACAATGACTAGCAATGCGATGCAGTCATTTGAACATCAAATATGCCTTTATGGTAAATTGAGGCATAATTGAGGCATCATTCTCCCTCCAAAAATTACACCAGCAATGACTTTGATCATTCCCAAAAGAATTCTCATTTCAAGATTGACATGTGAGTTGAAGTGGGCTGGTGAGCACGGCCAAAGCAAGCGAGAAAAGAACCACTTACTGCCAAGACTTGCTTCCGGCACTTCAGTCACATCTTATGTCTGTTTTGGCTCCTGTCCTAATGTTCAAGTGAGTTTAATTCCCAGCAACACTGCGTATAATGTGTGCGGACACAAACTTAGAATGCTAATATCGGATATCCAATACAGACCTTAACAGAGTATATGGAAAAAGCAAAGCGTGTGTACAGAGTACACGGTAGCTAAATGTCAGGGCAGACTTGTAAGCGGCTATGGATTGCATACAGAGATTCAGGGCAACCCCGATTCTATGGCAAACGTTAGAAAAAGCTTGTGTATGGCTAAAGGGAGTTTACTGAGTATATGCACTCTATAACACAGAAGAGGTCCTCATGACTTCACTGAAAAGCAATTTATTTGTAATTTAGACACACATTTCAGCCAAGCTACAGCAGCGCTGAGTGAACTGGAGAAGGGCGGGTATAAGAAAACACTAAAATCACAGAAAACAATTTAGTCATATAAGCTCTCCAAAAGTCTGGCGTAATAATTCAAAATGAAAAAAGTCTCTGCCTATATACTTAAAGCTGCTAAAAGTTCTTCATAATTCTTTGCTAAAAGCTTTTTGAATTATTAGCTATTGACCTTGGGTCATTACAAAGTACAATCTATTTATGCATGTTTGTATGTTTACAGCTCAATTATAGACACAAACACATATAGAAAGAGAGAGAAAGAACCATTTACCCGAACATAAAAATTCAACCTGAACCTTAATTTTAAATATCAAATAAATCACCAACATATTTAACAAAAATAATTATTGAAAAGCTAAATATTATCTGAAACTTTATTAACTGAGAAAGTTTTCAATATGATAGATTTCCAAAAAGATAATCATCTTCTTTGTGACCTTCTCTTTTGGGGCATTGATAGGTATCCTTCCATTAAACAAAAAAGCAAAAAGAAAATAAAAAGTACACTGAAAAATACAAAACATTAGTAAAAGAAATTAAAGAGCACAAATGAATGAAAAGACATCCCATGGTCATGGTTTGGAAATTCAGTAATGTCAAAATGTCCGTGATACCCAAAGTAATCTACATATTTAAAGTAATCCCTATAAAAATATCAATGGCATTTTTCCCCCCAAAATAAAAAAAAAAACCAACCTAAAATTCATATGGAATGACAAGGACCCTGCAGAGCCAAAACAAATTGAGAAAGGAAGCAAAGATAGAGACCACACACTTCCTGGCTTCAAAACATATTACAAAGCTATAGTAATCAAAACAGGATGATAATGCAAAAAGATATACCTATGGGGCAATGGAACAGAACAAAGAGCCCAGAAATAAAGCCAAGCATATACAGTCACATGGTCATTGTCAAGGCTACACAATGGGGAAAGAGTCTCTCCAACAAACTAGTTTGAAGAAACTGATATCCGCATACAAAAGACTAAAAGTTAAATATTGTCTAATCCCTTATCTTATATACAAAAAACAACAAAATGGATTAAAGACTTATGTGTAAGACCTAAAACTATAAAACTCCTAAAAGGAAACATAGGGAGAAAGCTTCGTGATGTTGGTTTTGGCAATGATTTCTTGGATCTGACACCAAAAGCAAGGGCAACAAAAGCAAAGTTGGGCAATTGGGACCACCTCACACCATAAAGCTTCTGCATAGTGAACAAAACAATCAACAGAATAAAAGACAATCTAAGAATGGGTGGGGGGGAGGCATTTTTGCAAACCATATGTCTGACAACAGGTTAAAATTTAAAATATATTAGGTATATATATTCAATAAAAAATAGAAATAAAAATAATCCAATTAAAAATGGGCAAATGACTTGTATAGAAAATCCTCAAAGAAATGCAAATGAAAACAATAATAAGATATCACCTCACAAATGTTGGGGTTATATGATATATATCTATATATACGTATCTATTTTTACATATATATATGTATATATATATATATATATATGTATCTATATATATATATATATATATATATATATATATGATAAATAACAATCCTACCAAGATTGTAAGAATTTCTAATCTTGGTGGGAATTTAAAATAGTCCAGCTGCTATGAAAAGCATTATAGAGGTTACTCAAAAATTTGAAATTAAACTACTACCAGAAGACCCAGAAATCCCAGTTTGGGGTATTTATCCAAAAGAAATGAAATAATGATTTTAAAGAGATAATTTAATCTATGTTCATTGCAGCATAATTTACAACAGCCCAAATTTGGAAACAGCCTGAATGTCCATTAATAGAAGAATGGATAAACAAAATGTAGCATAATGTATACAATATAATATTATTCAACCTTTAAAAAGAAGGAAATTCTGTTATATGCTATAACTGATGAACCTTGAGGACATTATATTAAGTGAAATAAGCTAGTCATACAAGGACAAACTACAAGACTCTAGTTATAGGTTATCTAAAGTAGTTAAATTCATAAAAGCAAAATGTGGTTGTCAGAGATTGAGGTGAGTGGGAATGAGGAAGTCGTTGAGTATGTATAGAATTTTAACATGCAAGATGAAAAATTTTAAGAGATCTGCTCTACAACAATGTACATATAGTTAGTAACACTCTGCTGTACTCCTTAAAATTTAAGAGATTGGTTTTCATGTTATGTGCTTTTTATCACAATTTTAAAAAGAACATTGATTTAAATATACACTTGACAATACATCTCAATATATTCATAGTTAAAGAGAAGGATGTAAATATAATAATGCGAAATGTGAGTATCTTTTTCAGGATTGGTGGTCTGCATACATAAAATATCCATATGCCTGTATACATTCACACATACACGAATACACACACACACACACACACACACACACACACACATTTTGTAGCCATTTTTCTGGACATGTTCCAATTTATTGATTTATTTAAATGCAGGATCCAGAATGAACACAATAGTTGATAGTGTCTAATCAGTGCAAAGAACTTTCTGGTTCTCTAGACACTATACTTATTTTAATATTGCCCAATCAATGAATCAATCAATCAGTCAATGATTTTATATCATATTTAATAAATAATATATATATATTTCTATAAACTCTTTCTCAGGGGTCAGTTATTATGTGTTCATATTAAGTTAGGATTCATTTCCTAGACGTCAGATTCCACCAACCTACGCTCCATTTCTAATCCTTTCACAAAATAAAACTGGTGTATATGGCTTCTGACCTTTAGCTTCATAAATATCAGGTGAGAAATGTGTCTCCATTTCTCCACCCTATGCTAGTGGGAAGCCAGAATCCTATTCACATAAATATTTACTGATGACATTAATCTTCATTTGATTAAAATAAACAAACCCCTTAGTCTCCCTTTCTCAGCGGAATGAAGAGTTTTCACAGCGTTAAATACATCCACTGAGTTAGAAAGGTGAAGGCATGTTAATTTCTATGACTGACAGACTTGTTAAAATTGATTTTAATTGCAAGTTTTCAAAAACTACATTAAAAATTAAATAACCACCTGTTATACTGGAAGAAATATATTCTCTTTAAGTCTAGAAATTTGAAATCATCGATTCTAATGGGTCTCAGGAGCATTTGGATATTTGTAGGAGCACTTTTGGTTGTCACAAGGAATATTTGGTACATAGGTGTCCCACCAGACACTCAAACAGGTGAAGAAAAATATGTATATGATTACCTAATCCTAATTCTAATCACATGCCCTGGGTTGAATAGTGTCTTCCAAGAATCCATGTCTATCTGGAGCCTAATTCTGTTTTACATATAAATTAAAAGATGTTTACAATAACAAGGAATGAAACTATCACACAAATCAAAGGAAAACTGTTTCCTCATGTGTTAATATCTTTACCAATAGCGGGCCCTCATTTCAGAAATTTACATCTGAGATGGTTGCTACACTCATGACTTATTAAGTCACCAATAGGATGGACTTGCATTTAACAGCTCTCTCATTCTCAACAGCTATTTCAGTGGAGGCATCTCACTATACATTGTGGAAAAGCCTATCTATTTCAGATCAACCCATTTTTTTTAAAATCACTTTTCTTTATTTCTCCTTTTTTACATTTAGATGGTTATATTGATTACTGATTATTAGAATTATATGTGTGAGCTAGATACATTTCACATTTCATTGTATGATAGCAAAGGGGATGGTTTACAGAACATTTGCTCTGTCAAGGAGGTATTAGGTCACAATGGTGCCATAGGTCTATATTTCTCACTCCTATGGTGGTTCCAAGCCCTGAAATATATTCAAAATTTCTCTAGCATTCTGGTCAAGGAACTAATTATCAATTCACCAAGGCTCCTGGCTCCAGTATTAAGTTTTTACTTAAGTTGAATTAAATGGGTCCGAGCCATTTTTCTGAGCTCAGTCCAATAGCTCAAATGGCAATTCTTATAACTGCATTCGTTTTTGCTATCCCAAAGCATTTTTTTCCAGGGGTCCTGCTTGATGTTTGCCATTCCAGTCCTCACCTCTCTCTTTACCTGGTGCCCTATGGAGAAATAATTCCCTATATGCTCTATTTGCTTGAAAATTATCATTGAATATTTTCTAATTCTGAGTTCTTTATTGTTGGGTAGAGTGGACATATGATCATGTTTGCCTAGGACAGAATGGTATTCAACTTTTGTAGATAATTCAACACATGTAATATTTTAGCATCTTTCTTTTACCACCACGGAGCACAAGTTTGAAAGATAGATGTCTGTGCCTCCCTTCTTACTGAAAAACAGTGAAGTGAAGAGTATAACTTCCTGAGGAATCAAGAGACCTTTAGCGATAAAGAGTCTGACTGTGTTTGATGTTTGACTGCTGACATCTCCAAACTCTCATCCTTCCATCTTCTTCTCTTGCTCCACAACCGAACATGTCAATAAGAAAGCCCATGAGCTCTCTCATGCCCTGGGTTGAACAGTGTCTTCCAAGAATCCATGTCTATCTGGAGCCTCAGAATTAAATGTATTTTGAAATAGGGTCTTTACAGATGTAAATCGGAGAGGGGCATGGAACAGATTTTCTCAAAGCTTTCACAATAAACTAACCCTACTGCCACTGATATCACGTCTAGCCTCCAGAAATGTAGAGAAAAAGGTTTCTGGTGTTTATGCCACCTGGTTTGTGATAATTTGTTACGACAACCCTAAAAAACAGTATGACATGCAAGCCCTGGTCCACGTATGGAAAACCTTATCCTGGGTCCAGCACCTAATCACAATAAAATCCAGAGCCAGAGGGAGCCTTCCTTGCCCCCCCCCCCCCCAACAAGCCCTTTTTGGATTTGCTTGGGAGCCTGCTCTGTTATTTCCGGAAAGCCTCATTAGGTAAGCAATAAATCTCTTCAAACCCTCTCGGTGTACATGTGGCATCATCAGCTTCTAAGTCTGAAATCAATTTTGGTTTGGAGGTCCATTTCACTTCCATTGGAAAGATTATATTAGCTGTCTTTTAAGTCAAGTTCTCCCACTGAATGACTATACACATTTAGGGAAGCAGGTAACATTTGGGAATCTGCCCTCCATTCACAAATGGGTAGGTTGGACCATAATCAGGCTCACCAAATACTAGTACAAGCACTGCACTCTTTCCAACTAAGCTTAATGGAGGCTCATTTTACTTCTCCACTGAATACTCTGGGAAATTACCCCTAATATTTCTGTCCCTAGGAGTCTTTATAAGTATGGATGCCCATCACTAGTGGTTTACCACTAAAGCACTTCTGGCTATTATTTTATTTTGTCTTGGCAAATATTTCCCCCAAATATTTCTCCCTACCACTTCTACTTTAGTGTCGATGACATGGTCTACAACCTAGTTCTTGACAATATGTACTTATGCATTCAAGTTGACCTACAATCCTCAACATAGAGAATTTCAACATTCACTAATGTGTCAGTAATTGTTATTTTAACCTGGCTAGCTGCAGGGTGAAACAGTAGTGGATGCACAGAAATTGACAGTGCTTATGTAATTCTCCCAATGCTGCATAATGGTGGCGGTTATTATTTATTGTAGGTGGTTTACGTTTTGTGCAAAAATGGGCTGTTATGAATGCATTAGACAACAAATGCAAAAGTCCATTACACATGTAGCATCTTCAGACATGAAAAATTGAAGTTTAAAAGAAAAATATGTGAAAGGAAAATAAAGAGAGAACTGAGAGCTGAGCTGACTCTGTCTTCACAATATGTTCCCCATGGCTAGGCTGCAGGGCTGACCTTCTAACTCCTGCATTCCAAGTCTACATTCAGAAATAATGAGACCTCCTCCATGACTTCTATCTAATTTTATGTGCAGGTAAAACTAACAGATATTAACTAGATATAAGAGAATATAATCCTATCTAATAATATCTAATAATAGACAAACATGGTAATTGACCGTACCTTCGCTACGCCCCCCATTGGCTAATCAGTGAGATATGCAAATTAACCACCAACAAAGATGGTGGTTAATTTGCATACGCAGATGCGAAGAGTAAAGGCGGCTCCAGCCGGAGCCAGCCGGAGCAGGGAAGGCTTGAAGGCAGCTCCGGCCACAGCAGCGAAGGCCTGGATCCTGGGTGCCAGAGGAAAACCGGTGCCAGCAGCCAGGGGAAGGGAAGGCCTATTGCACGAATCTTTTTGTGCGACAGGCCTCTAGTAAATAGATAATTAACAACATTTTAAGAGAAAATCTACAAGGTAAGGGAGTTGGGTTTCTTTCTGCTTTTCTCCTGCTCAACAGTTATAGGGCATAAGCACTAAGTTTTCCTCTCTGAGTCAAAAATTGCTCCTCTAACAAGAAGCAGGTAGACTTGAAAGTACTATAAGACCTTGTACAGTTCCCTGAATTTCTTTGATTCAACTGGTGTTATATTGAGATCATTGAGGGATAGCATGCAATAAATATAAACCTTCCAGCCCAGCCAGTATAGTTCAGTGGTTGAGCATTAATGTATGAACCAGAAGGTCAGGGTTCAATTCCCAGTTAAGACATATGCCCAGGTTGTGGGCTTGAACCCCAGTGTGGGGCATACAGGAGACAGCTGATCAATGATTCTCTCTCATCATTGATGTTTCTATCTCTCTCTCCTTCTCCCTTGCTCTCTGAAATATAAATATAAATGTGTATATATATTAGAGGCCCGGTGCACAAAAAATTGTGCACTTGGGGGGGAGGGTTGTCCCTCAGCCCAGTCTGCACCCTCTCACAGTTCAGGAGCCCTCAGAGTATGTCCTATTGATGGCTTAGGCCCGCCCCCTGTGCAGGAGGAGACAGGGCAAGCCCATTACTCCCCATTGCAGTACCCTCCCTCTGCCTACTGGCAAGCGCCTTGGCTGGCCTGGTACCGCCTGCTCGCTGGCCCTGCCCCCTGCCAACTGGTCATCCCCTGTTCAGTTGCTCTGCATATTACTCTTTTATTATATAAGATGCCTTTTCTTCAAAACTGACTTTCATTGTGAAACATGAAATAATACATTAGAGTTACAAATAAAAAGATAAAGAAATATGAATAAGTTTTTGTCATTTTACACTAGGCTGAATAGAATTCAGTCTTACAAGCAATCCCTGCTACTGATGATAATTCAACCTGCTACTGATATATATTCAGTTACCAATGTGCATTTAAGAAATGGTGATAGTGTCATTTTCTATTATGCATTGATCATTTAGAAAACAACTTTGCAGTCATTAAAGTTTGCATATAAGGATCCTGACACTGCATAAATTTGTCATTGGGAGGGAAAGAATAATACTATCTGAGACTTTTGTAACACAAAATGTGGGATGCTATAAGCCAAACCATTTTTCTTCAATTGACAATGTCATTCAGAGATTCCATAGTCTAGATAGAAATTTACACTTCATTGTTGCATGTACTCAAAAGGTTTATTTTTCCCTATAAGGAGGTGACTTCTAGAATGTGTATATACCACTGGTTCTAATTAAGTAAAAGGAGGCTACAATTTTCACAATTTCTTCTCTGTTTCTTCTGCCCTTTTCATCTATTATTGAATCTGGACAACATACTCTTAGGCAGTGGGCTTTCTTTGTTTTATTCATCCAATTGGAAACCCAAGGTAGCCAGCATGAGCTTGTTAATGCATGAATCTGATCATTTATTCTCTCTAATTAATCTCTTTAATGGTTCTTCCTAGCCTGGAGATAATGGGAACACTTTAGTACAACATAAAGTTGATTTTATCTAGCCCTTGTCTATACCTTTAAATTTATCTTTACCACTTCCTCTCCATCAGCAATACTAACTACCTCTAGTTGCCTAGACCAGTGGTCGGCAAACTCATTAGTCAACAGAGCCAAATATCAACAGTACAACGATTGAAATTTCTTTTGAGAGCCAAAGTTTTTAAACTTAAACTATATAGGTAGGGACATTGTTATTAACTTAATTAGGATACTCCTAAGGCTTAGGAAGAGCCACACTCAAGGGGCCAAAGAGCCGAATGTGGCTCACGAGCCGCAGTTTGCCGACCACTGGCCTAGACACACCATGCCGCTTCATGCTAGATGACCTTGCACCTGCTGTTTATTCACTGTTAACCCAAGGCCTTTCTTCCCATTGCCTACCTATCATTAGTTAAAATCCTGTTATGTTATGGAAGTCTGCTATAAAATCTTAAGGCAAATTGCTTTCTTCTTCTATATCATGAGGTACTTTTATTAATGTTTGTTTCACATCGAATAAATTCATGACTGTATCTGTTTACATGTTATATGCTGCACTACAAGCCTTCTTCTTCTTCACTGTCCCCAATTCCTTGCTCAGTGTCTGAAACACAGTTAAATTAGTTGAATGGATTTATAATGATAATGATTAGCATTGGTTGAGTACTTAACATGTCAGTCAATGTCATCTATTCTGAGATATTTCCATGTATTAACTCAATTAACCTCCAAAAAAACTTTGAGATAGGTACTCTATTTTCAAATAATGATTATTATATGAATATTATTCAGTTAATGATTCTGAAATTAAGGACTTTTCCCTAGGCCACAAGCTGGGAATCCAGGCTATCTGGTTCAAGGGCTTGGGTTCTCAGAGATCACGAGACTAAGGAAGTGTAGGCGATTTGATACAAGTCCATTCTAACATTAAACAAAAATATAATTAGAACCAACCTCTTCTAGTTTCCAATCCAGTGAACTTTATCATAATATAAATTCTGGCATCTACTTAATCACACATTAAACAAATTTCTTGTGATTTTAAGCATTTTATTTCATGCAGATCTTTTTAAAATAAACTTTTAAATTTTAATAAAGTTGTATTTTTATGGTTTTCAACTTCAAACTTATATGATAAAATCAACTTTCCCAATCAGAAAGCATTTTATTGGCTATGGTTCCATGTAAGTAAGTAAAACCTAATGACTGCACGGCCCATAATGACAATGGATGTGAGGTCAGGTCTAGGATTTTAATACAAAGAATTCTATGAAGAATCACAACAGCAGGCATGGGACCTATTCCCACAAATTTAGGTTTCTGCCTTCTGCCTTCTGGCCCACAACATACTCCATGCCTATAACAACTAGACTTGTCTCTTGGCCATGAAAGCAGACAGATGGAGAAAGACGAGTGGCAGAGCCAAACTCCATTCCAGCTTCCTGTTTCTGGATGGCTCCTGAGCATAGAGGAACTGTTTCTTCTCTCCACTGCAATCCATACTTCAATTCCAGAACCATCCCTTAGAGAATGATCTAAATTAATTAGCCCAGATTCGTTTTGTTTAAACTTCTTTTTTAAGTTAACTTTAATTTTTTACATTTTAAAAAAATTGATGTCAGTGAGGAAGGGAGAGGAAGAGAAAGATAGAAACATCAATGATGAGAGAGAATTGATCAGCTGCCTCCTGCACACCCGCTACTAGGGATGGAGCCCGCAACCCGAGCTTGTGCCCTGACCAGGAATTGAACTGTGACCTCCTAGCACGTAGGTCGATGCTCCACTACCCAGACACACCAGCCGGGCGGGCTTGTTTAAACTTTTTTGCTAAAGGAGGCAATAGAGGAGAGCAGAGCACTGGATTTGAACCCAAGTTGCACTGCTTTCTAAAGATGAGCCTTTGGGCAAAGTACTTACCTTCTCTCCTGTTTGTAAATGGGAAACACAATATCTGTACCCTGGAGCATTTGTATCGTGCTTAGCTAACAAATAATTCTCTTATAGCAAATGAAACCCTAGCAGTGACTATGTTTACTGATCATTTCAAAATCAGCTCACAATAATCAGAAACCCCCTTATCTGCTTAAACTCACCTTTTAAAAAAATCCATCTGAAAACCTACCAGTTACTAATTCCTCTATTCACTTTTTAAACATGACAGGGTGATGGTTTCATATCACTGGATTCTGGCTGCAGGAGCTTTATATCCTGTTTCAGGATCTGCCAAGATCTGCAGGATCTTGTTAGCCAGTAAGTGACAAATCTCCGTTTCCTCATTTGCAAAATGAGTTGGAAAGATAGTTACAAAGTTATTTTCTGCTGAAAAAAAATGGCTTGATAGCTTGATATGCCCTGTTCTCTTTGTGTGTCTATTGGGAAAATCTCATGAACTCCTTTGGTCTCAGTTTTCTCATCCACAAAGTGGTGATAACAATTGTGTCTACTTCAGCTAGTTGTTTTAAGAGTTAACAACGACAACAACAAAACATTACATGAATATGAGTGAAATGCTTAGCATGGTACTAGATTATAGAAAGTTTTCAATAAGCAATAGTCAGATCATGCATAGGAAATACTTCTTAAAAAATTTAACAGTCTGTCCCCTTTGAAGGAATGTCTCTCCTCTTTGAAGGATACATTCAGGTACTGTCTATACAAGGTTGCCAATTACATCATTTACTAAAATCAAATTATTTTGGACAAACACTTAATTGTATTGGAGTAACTAAATTAACAGGCTGCTTTGGAATCACAGAGATCAGCTTTCCCAGGTTATCTTACAGGGACATAGATTGTGTCTAATATTAAGAGCAATAGAAAAGAAACAGGAAGTACCACAGGCTGTCATTGTTAAATATATTGCAGATGCTGTGTTATAGTCATAGATGTTTTACAGTTAAAAATAATCATAGACATCATTTAATTAACAGGTTACAACTTCCCTGTGAATTGACTTCTAAAGCCTTTTAAGAAACTATTTATTTCATTCATATAAGGAATCTAAAGAAAAATATACATGAACAAACAAAACAGAAATAGGATCATTGATACAGAGAACATACTGATGGCTTCCAGTATGAGGGGAAGAGGTTTGGGGGAGACTGGGTGAAAAAGGTGAAGGGCTTGAGAAGCTCAGATAGGTAGTTACAAAACAGTCATGGGGATATAGAGTACGGCACAGGGAATATAGTCAATAACTACACAACTATGTAACCATTATGCTGTATGCCTAAAACTAATAGAGAATAATAGTGAATATAAACTGTAACTGAACAAAAGTATACCAAAATTAAAAATACAAAAAAAGCCATCTATGGACAATGGCAAACGAGTTGCAGAAAAAGACAATTCAGAAAATGTGGAGGTATGCAAACCATTGTCTCTATTATTTTAATTTCCATAATCTTTAGTCTATTCCAGCAATATGCACTCTCATCGACCTAATTGTCTTTGCTGAATTACCCAGACATGAAAATCTATAGTTCTTGGTCTTACACTCATTTTTTTGTCAGTTACTTAGGTTCTAACAGAACTTAGGATGCCTGAAGTAGCTCCTGTGATCCATAAAGTGATAGTATCTTGGGGTTCACCATCTTTATTTGCAGTTGTACCAAGGGCCAAAACTTTGATTTTTGATTAACAAAATGCATTTCTTCTGCTAATTGAAGGTTACACGAATGCTCCACATACTCCAGACAACCTGCTGAGACGCCATCTTGTCCCAAGTGCCCTGGCTTCTGGATAACAAGCTGAACATGAGTAGCACCAAGTGTTAGCTCTCCATAATAGGAGGTCACCTCCTCCCTGGAGGCTGCATAGGGGACACCTGGGAATGCAGGACTCATGAGAGGTTTAATTTTTCAACAGTAGCTTTGGAACCTTGCTCCTATCCCCACAGAGAGGATAAAGAAATTATAGCCACTTCCTATATTATAAAAACTAGCAAACTATAAACAATTTCTTCTAAATGGTAAACTATTTTAATAAATTGAAATTTCATATTATTTTGTTTTTAAACTTTTTTATGAGCAGATACGCATGTGTGTATCTGGGGAAAGATATTGTTTCTCTACATTTCAGTATATCCAAAGCCACTTGAATATTCAAGTGTCAATTCATTCATTCATTTAAAAATAAAAAGTACCTGGGAAAGCTGGATACTACTCTGTTTGGTCAGTATGTCCCATCTGTCAACCAAAAGGTAGAGAAATGTTCTATGATAAAGCAGGTTCCAAACTCTCATGCTGCAAGCAGGGTAAGATATCTGTTTAACCTACAGTTACTTTTGTGATGTAGAGAGGGTTATAAAACTTGGTTAAGAAGTTGTCTTGGTAAGTATGTTTGAATTAGACTCCAGTTGACTTGGTCTCCCATCACTAATTCCAACTGGATTAGTAACCATATGAAGGAAAAAGTAGTTTTTTGATTGTTTGTAGCAGCCCATGGTCAAAGCAAAATCTGTAAATTTGGTAATGAAGTGTATGCCAAGAATCCTGCCCTAAAAACAAACAAACTACAACTAATCTTCCTTAAGTTCCACACATTGTCCTGCTATGCACTACCCAGATCCAAATACACTAATTCTTACTCTTGTTTCTAGCTTAGTTGTGCCAGAATCATTCCCTTTAAATGACAGCAATTTGGGACGGCTTTCCACCCAAAGCCTCAGCGGAACATTCCTTCTACCTAACCCAGCCTAGGTATCTCCATCTACGTGCCACATCAGCATGAATGATACATACCTACCTGCAATTTTCAAAAGATAAAACAGATGTGGTTTCCTTTTTAATATAACAAGGATTATTATCGCCTTTCTCAATTCCATATCTTTCCTGTTTTCCTTTGAGCTTCCAAGATCGAACACCACTTTCCATTTCTTAATCATTCACACTCAATGTAATTCAGTTTCCCTTTTTTTTGTTTGTTTTTTTTTAAAAAAAGCAAACAAACAACTTTCAGCTTGACTGTTCTAATCTGCCATATTCTAGGATGGGTCTGAAAATTGCTGAACAAATTATATATATATATATCACACTCTAGGGTTCCATTTTAAACAAAGAGAAATTCCTACAATAACATGGTAACACAGAATGAGAGAGAGCCAGTGAGAGAAAAAGAGAGAGAGAGATCATTAATTAAATGAAGCAGAGAAAATAGTTTGATATTAAAGCACAGATTATGATTTTCAGAATTGGAAACTCTGGGAGTCCACAGTTAAATGTCTTGAATATGCATTTATCAAGACATTCATCCGAAAATGAATGTCTAACTTTGGAATAAAGTGAGTCTTCAGTGGAGTGAAGTATGCCTCATTTTGTAAAATATAATTTTTAAAGGATTCCATGCTCAGGGAATACAATTCTGGCTAAGCTGCTGGGGGTGGGGGAGAAATACACTGTGAGCTGCATTTGCCTGCAGAGGAAGCTACACTGATACTAACTCCTCCTTTCAGATGGTGCAGGGAGAGGAACCCACCCTTTGGTGTAACATCTCCCAGGGAGAATAGAAGTCCTTCTCTGCCTCTGTTTCTCCATAGGGGCACGTACATGCTATGAAATTTAAATGTGAAGAAACATTTCCCTGAATTTAAATTCCTTTTCAGAACTTCATCCCTATCGTCAATTTTTCCTCCTATAGGAAAGCTTCAGTTCTACTTCCTGTCACAGAAGCTGCATTGGGCTTGGCGCCACATGCTTCCGGTACTTTAGTAATGATGTCCCAAACTGGGCATCGAGAGCCATTTGGTGCCCTACTGCATCTTACTTTTTTAGACATAAAACAGAGGCTCCTAACCTATCCAGGATGTTGGGTGTCAACCTTGCTAAGGAACGTAATGGCACTTGAAAATTATAAAGCCTTATAGCAACTGCAAGATTTTATGATGGAAATAGTTATTTTCCACAACTGGTTTTATCATAACCATGTAAAAGCCACTGTGTGATATTAGAGAAGATCATAGGATATACAGTCTAAAAACAAGAGTTCTTTTAGAGTATAAGCTCCCAGCGAAAATCACTTAACCACGCTTTGGGCTACTGTGGTAAAAATACAACCAAAGAAAAGAATCTGGGCTTTCATCTTTTGACCTTTATAACCATTAGTGAGTTATAATTAAATCAACTTTGTCCTTTACTATTTACTTCAGAAAATACATATAATAAAAGTTCATTTTTATAGGAGAGTGTGAAAATCGTTTCTGATTTGAGTCTGCTGATAATAACAATCTATCCTTCAAATACTGTTATTGACAGTTGACCTATTGAAAATAACTCATACAACTTAACAAAAGGAAGATAAACAACCCAATCAAAATATGGGCAACAGACATAAATAGATACCTTTTGAAAGAGGACATAAGGAAGGCCAAGAGACATATGAAAACATGTGCAAAGGTACTAATTATCTGAGAGATGCAAATCAAAACGACAATGAGGTACCATTTCACACCTGTCAGAATGGCTATCAACAAATCAAGAAATGACAAGTGCTGGTGAGGATGCTGAGAAAAAGGAACCCTCGTGCACTGCAGGTGGGAATGCAGACTGGTGCAGCCACTGTGGAGAACAGTAGGGAGTTTCCTCAAAAAACTAAAAATGGAACTCCCATTTGACCCAGTGATTCCACTTCTAGGAATATATCCCAAGAAGCAAGAAACACCAATCAGAAAGGATATATGCACCCCTATTTTCATAGCAGCACAATTTACAATAGCTAAGATTTGGAAACAGCCTAACTGCCCAACAGCAGATGAGTGTATTAGAAAACTGTGGTACATCTACACAATGGAATACTACGCTGTGGTAAAAAAGAAGGAATTCTTACCATTTGCAACAGCATGGATGGAACTGGAGAACATTATGCTAAGCAAAATAAGCCAGTCAGAGAAAGATAAATATCACATGATGTCACTCATTTGTGGAATATAATGAACAACATAAACTGATGAACAAAAACAGATCCAGAGATAGAGAAGCATTGATCAGACCGTCAAACCTCAGAAGGAATGTAGGGGAGGGTGGGGGTAAGGGAGAGAGATCAATCAAAGGACTTGTATGCATGCATATAAGCCTAACCAATGCACACAGACACCAGGGGGATGAGGGCATGAGGGGGGTTGGGGGGGTGGGGGGATCAGAACACATATGTAATACCTTAATCAATAAAGAAAAAAAGTGAAAATAATAAAATGGGGGTGATAATTATACCGACTTTACTGTGTGATTTTTAAGATTAAATGAAATAATAATCAAAAAAAAGAAAAGAAATCATTTGGGGTAGCTATTCCTTTTTGTCACAAACATTATTTAAAAGGTCTACTGGCTCCTTTGTAAGCATTCTAACTGAATGTTTAAAGAGATATTGGTTCCTTTGACCACATATCCTATAACTGCCTATAATGTGGCTTTTACTATCTAGGTATCTTTCCACAGACCCTACCTACTTCTCAACCTTTTTCCTCGCAACTAAGGCATGCTTCCGTTTGCTGAAGTAACTTTTACAAATGAAGAGACTGCTAGGCACCCAAGGATATATGCTTCAGGAAACACACTTTCTGGTGACAAGAATGGATTCACTCGAAATCACACACACACTTACTTATTTAGTCCCTCACCTGTGTTGCTATATCTTCAATGGAGAAAGCTGAGTGTGGGCGTTTCTCATCCACATGCAAATGGAATGACAATGACTTACTTGAACTTTTTCTGAATCATCTACCACTCACAGCTGTTTACATCATAGAGTTTAATAGTAGGGCACCATTTAACTTTAATCTTTATTATACAGACATCTTTATCTTTCTATACAGATTTATAGGCTATGTTACAATCCATAGTGATATATGGATAGATAAACATTTAAAGCATCTTTTAAATTTTAGTTAATGCCCTAGCTAGGTGGCTCAGTTGGTTAGAGCATCATCCCATGCCAAAAGGTTCTGGATTAGATGACTGGTGAGGGAACATGCCCAGGTTGTGGGTTAGATCTCTGGTGGGGGCACATGTACTGGAGTACAGGACACATCTGATCTCTCTCTCTCTCTCTCCCCCTCCTTCTCTCTAAAAATAAATAAAATTTTAGTTACTGTATTTGAAAGAAATATATCAGATATCAAATTAGCTCGTCTCTCTCAAATCTTCCCTCAATACTGAAATCACCAATATCTCTCATGCATCATTTTAGAGCAAGATTTCATTGCACTTTTTTTTTTACCACCAGTTGTAAACCTCATTTAAGAAATCTCATGAACATTTTTTCAAAAAGGAATAAGTACAAGACCACAATAGGGGAAAGCATACACTAAGACCAGATATGTTGTGGAGATCTAGACTTTAATACAGTCCCTTGCTTTTAAGACTTGTTTGGTTCATAGTCAGGTTCACATAACCACTCCTTTTGCCATTAGCCAATGTTCATGGAGATCTTCTTACGCAGCAAGCATTGCACTACACCTTTACATAATCAGAATGATACTATATGAAGTACATTCTCTCATTACTACATAGTTCACAGATGTTATTATTGTAGCTCCTAATAAGACATCTGAGAGAGGTTAAATATATTGTGTGATGTACACACACACACACATGTGGTTAAGCTGGGATTGTAACTTCAGAGCTGCTATATAACATGTCAGTATTATCCAATTGCCAGCGGATGCTCTCACCATTACTCTCACTGAAACACACCTAAATTCCATCTTCGGCTGCTTGCCTTTCAGAATCCAAAGTGGGCTCTGGCTACCATGACCCAAGCGTTGGTGATCTTAACATTTCCAAGAGCATCCCACAATTCCAAGCGACTTCCCTGTGTAACAGATAGAGCTGTTTATGACTTGACATGTGCTTTATACCTTCCTAGCCCACCTGTGAATAATCTCATTTTCCCTGGGGGGAGGGGAGCACAATTTCTGCGCAGCTTGGAACAGAGCTATTTAAAAGAAATTGAGTAATTTCTCAATGTGAAGTAAAAATGATATAAAAATTTAATATAAGTCCTTTAAAAGGAGAGAGAAAAATTCACTCCAGGGAACAATGGGAGCGTTTTCTGGCTCTCCTCATCCCTCCTTTGGATGTCTGGTGTGACAGTCCAGTGCTGGGAGAAAGTGACTTTGGCTTTCACTCTCTGGAATGAGCAGACTATTGTCTGCCTGTCTGATGTTCCTTCCCGGGCTCTTATCACAGTTAAAAACAGGGATGAGGCTGATTGGGGTTTTTATGTGTGCCACGTGTTGGCCTATCCCCACAAAAGCTAGCTTGCCTTAGAGATGTGCCCAATGTTTGAGGGCACGTTTCTCCTAAGCTGCCAGGGAGATGGAGGATGGAGCAAGCCTGGTGTCCCAGTCATTGCCTGAGCTGTTCTGGGCTGCAGTCAGTTTGAAACCAATGAAGATGTCACACTAGTAATTTCAATAGGTGACAGCTCAATATTGACCCAGACCTATGGCTGCAAAATGGGAAAGGTAATAGCTTAACCCTGGAAACTCTTTGTTGCTCTTTCCACCAATACTGGGAGTTGTTTACAAATGGCAAGATTCAGAAAGGTTTGAGCCTTTCCTTCTTCATTTCTCTTCTCCGCTCACTGCATCCTGATGTTTCCCTAACACATAATGGTTGCATGAAAATTACCTTCCGGATATAACAATGCAGTGTTAGGAAAGTAGACTCACAAAAATGTCCACTTGGAATAGCACTCTGGAAGTTATGTGTGATCATGTGACCATATCTGTATTCTATTGTGTGTCAGTTATATTATGTATGTGAAGCATATTTGCCCCCAAATGTAATTTATTTGACCTTCAGAAGCTGCCATGGCAGCTATAAAGTATGATATATTATTACTATTATTATTCTTCACAACGACTACTTAACACAAAACTATCAACAAAGCTTCTTAGCAAATACCATTTCTATTTAGTATGCGTTACAAATACTTGAGGCAGGTTTACTAACCACATTTGATCACAGAGGAAATTGAAGTTCAGAGAAACTAAGTTACTTGGACAGGGTTACATAGTTAGCAAGTGGCAGCCCTAGAGCTATACCTCAGAACTATGGACCTAATTACTCTGCTGTCCCTACTACCACATGCTTCTTACAAAATATATATTTGTTAAAAGGATTTGTGTTCAAAAGATGACAACTGTGTACTGGAGGGTGAATTTAAAATTAGACTTTCATTTTTAAAGCTGGCCCAGACTCAGAAGTGAAATATTTTGTGTGATCTTCTGGGCTACAGACATATTACTGAATTGCTAAAAAGAACATCTCAAAAAGCACAAATGCAGAACGATTCAGAGAAGCGCATGTGATCCAGAGACCTCAACTGAAGCTTCCGAAGACTCGCTGGGGTCAAGACAAGAGATTGATGAGACCGTCCCTTGTGCTTCTCTTTCCATTGGTCCCCACATGTCTGTCTATATTTTCCTGGCACCAGAATTAGCTCTGGTTATGCAGAATGAAGATGAGAGGCAGGCAGGGGTAGAACGAGGCAGTGGGGACATGCAGAGGAAGACAGTCTGCCTTTTAGATGGAGCCTTTAGTAGTGTTGAGAGCAGTGGTAACTCCTGTCACCTGAGGAAGCCGTTGCAAAGCCTCACAGATAAGGCCCACCGAGGGCCTCCCATTACTTGACTTGGGCATCATGAAGTGAGGGATAGCACCTTATTTTATCTGTGACCCCAATGCTCAGGATGGTGTGGGGTACTTAGCAAGTGTTGCTCCCCCCTCCAGTCGTGACTCTGGAGGATCTCAGCACTGATGATACTTTTGTAATGAAAGCCTTCAGGGGAACATATCAATTAAACAAGCTCATCGGAGGTACGGAGCATTGTGCAATGCTTAAGAGCACAGTTTAGAAAGGACGTTTATTTTAACCCAGATTCTGCTCCTCCCTCCCTAATTGACATCCACTCCCTTTATCTTTGCCACAGCTACTTAGCTCCCTTTTCTCAACCTCTTTATCTTCTTTTTCTTCTTCTAATGTCCTTTACTTTTCCAATTCATACTCATATCTATTATTAGAATAGATATATGAATGAACAAATGAATGAATGATCAGGTAGGGTCCACAGAATGTTGCAAGCAGAAAAAAAGAAAAGTCATCTTTGTCTATTGAATGGGAAGTATTTATATAATGCGAAAGGAGTAGAAATACACCACACACACACACACACACACACACACACACACACACACCTACCATAACTTTTGCAACAAGAAGCCTTGATGAAAATTATGGCTTGGCCTAATTACATGCCTGAGCTTTAGTTACCTGTTATAAAAATGAGGGTTCTCATCATGATTCTAACAGAAATAGCCAAATAATATACAATATAAAGTTATGAGAAAATTGGACTTTTTATGTTAACAATGCCGTTGTAATTAACCTAGTTACTAATAATAAGAAAGGAGCAATGGTAAGATCAAATATTATAGGCATGTCATTTGGGCAACTTCACCAGGAAGCTACAACTTTACACTCCCCAAGGGGTAGTACAAAGGGAAGATAGACACATGCCCAGTAAAGTTGGGGGGACTAGTGTGGGTGCTTGCTGCCTGTCACACCTGGGAACAGAGGTCATTGGCTAGAGTGGGCATGGTCACTGCAAGCATGCAGAACTCTGGGACATGTAATTCCCTGAATAAAGAAAGCTCACTCTCTTGTGCTCTTGGTTCATCTTAGCGTGTAGTGATTGACTCCTGGCTTGTGGGGCTCTCTTGCTCCTGCTTCCTGACACTCTCCCATGTGGTCCATGGCCTGGCCATGTATAACCCCCCCGCCCCCCCCCACACACAATGGACTAATAGACTGAAGCTAGCCTGCTGCTGAACTGGACCCGGCTGCAACACGGAATGGGAACTCTGGCTCTGATTTCAGCTCTACTGAAATCCCAGCTACACTTCTTCTGTAATTGGAGTGAGGAAAATGGGGCTTTGGAAACCCAGGAATATAATTCCATGCAAATAAAAATCACTCACCCTCCTGAATCATAAAACACTTTTTCTGGAGATATCACAAGGACCCCACGCCCAGCACCCAGTAAGGAAGAGAATACCCCAATTTCTCCAATAATAATACTTCTATAATGATCGATGTCTATTTTACATGAGCAGTTTATAGGCATAAAATCAGTGAAGTTATAAAAACCAAATAAATAGAGAAAGAAATCTCTAAATCAAAAGCCTATTTGTAGACTAAATGAAATGGGTACAAACTTGGTTAAATAATGGCATCTATAAATGCATGTCTCCCACTTCCCTCCTGTATACATTGGTGGGACCAATATTGTCCCAGGTCATAGTCACACTTTAACAACCTTTTATTGCTCACAATTAACTGCCAGGATGTAAGTGTTTTTAGTTTGTTTATTTTTTTCTGGAGTTCAGGGCCAATGACAGTGTTAGTGCCAAGTAAAAGGTTTAGAATGAATACCTGACCAATAAAGGGCAGATAATGTTGAAAGCAGTGCAGACTAAGTGTCATTTCCATAATAATTCCTAATTCTAAGTGGAACTAACCTAAAGGCTACTGAATATGTGTTTTTGCCTTATGATAAAAGGAGTTTGATTTCTTACCATTGAAAACACTGCAAAGGGTTTTTAAATTTATTGCAGATGAAAGGAAGTTGTCTTCAGGGTTTATAGATTTTTTAATAAATATGTTGTTTTCTCAAATAATCTATGAAAAACAGATGGGTCAAATATGTGAGTCTTATTAGTACTCTGTAGATGGGGAAAATTGCAACTTTCTCATAAGTCTCAAAATTTATTATGTTCCTGCCAGCATGTAGACAGTTTATTTTAAAAATGAGTGCCTTATTTTTAATGTGTGTAGCTAACAATAAAAACTGGATTCTATTTCTTTAGATTCATTTGTTTTTACTCTAGCTAATTTAAAGGAAAAGAGAAGAGGGTGTCTGTGGCTATGTACACCTGAAAGTGATATAATTTCACAATGTTACCCCAATACATTTAATACATTTTTTAAAAAGACGTTATCAAAGTGCTAAAGATGGAAAGGCTTTTGTCTTTAAGTTACAGACTTGTTCTCATGGCCTAGGCAGTCTTGCAAAGATATTCCCAACACCCCTACCCCTGGAAATAAAATAATCATAAAATAAGTCAAACTAATAGCTTTAGCAGCCAGCTAATGTTCACCAGTCCATTCTTGTTTTGCCTATTTCAGCCTGGTGGTCCATGATAAAACTCACAACCCTGAGCTCTAGCACCCTAAGCGAATGTCGGTTATCGAAATGAATTTAAATCTCAATTATAACTAAAGTTCATTGTCTACGTGAAGATTTTTCTTAAGCCTTTCCTAATACATCCCAGGCTTCTGGCTTAAGGGCCTCATTACATTTCTCAGCTGCCCTAGGGACTCTCAGGCTTTGGAGAGCTAAACAGCACTTATTGTTCAAGTCTGGCTGAAGAGGCTCACTTTCAAGCAGGAGAAAAAAATGTACACAAGCACCTATAAATTAGTGAATTTAAAGACACTATAAGACATGCCCATCCACATGCATTGATGATCCATGGAGCTCATACTCAGTAGTGGAGAATCAGGAGACGCTTTCATAACAATGATATTCACCCAGTACTGGGGAAAGGCTGAATTTAGAAAACAGAAGTGGGGAGAAGGAAATTCTGGAAAAAAGAATAACATATGAGCAAAAAGCTTATGTCAGGAAAGGAGAGTGCGCCATGTGTTGTGTGTCAAATAAGTAGAAAAACATTGACCCCTCTGACCTTGGGGCAACCTAGCAGGGTCTAGGGTGGCCCTGTTCCCAGGTCAAGCACAGTAATCAATACCTGACACTCACTGCTCCCTTAGGTTATGTGAGTGAGACCAAGTGTATGTCAATAGCCAGCTGCCAAGACATCTGCAGCCACTGTGGAAAAACGGTACATGGAACTATGAAGTGAACTGCATGGCAGGAACCCGAGGCCCTCAGCCAAGGGAGCATGGCTATGCAAGGTAAGGCTAGGTGGAATCACTACCCACCCCCCCCTTTTTTTTCAGAAAGAACAAGTACAATGAGAGCTGGAAAAATTGAGCTATCTTAAGGCGAATTATGAATGCAAAGGATAATGGCATCTCAGGAAGTAAAGGAAAACGGACTAAATCCCTAAAGTATAAGAAAACCAGAAAATGGAACACAGGGGGCAAGCTCAGGATAGAGAAGTGACACTGAGACTCAAACTTTCAAAGTGCCCATGGAGGTCCCTAATGCCTCTGATGGGCAGGTCACCATCTAGCAGGAATTGCTTGGAGAGGTGACCGTCACATATAGAGTATAGCAGAACCCTTGGCATCTTGAACTGGAGAGTGGAAATGAGGCCTCGTAAATGTACAGATGAGATACTTCTTAATTTGCTTAGAGTCAAAGACTCACTTTCCTCATGAAATTGACCAGTTATTTCTGGGAATCTCTGGGGTGTCTCACATTGCTCAGAAAATAGCCACTCTCTCTGTCTTCTTGATCAAGGCACTGTGCTACAGCCTGCACTTGGCAGTGAGCACCCAGAGAATGCTGCTTAGAGGCACAACCACCCTTTTTTTGATGGCCCTTTAACATCTCCCATTGACAATGTCACACTAGCATCTGAGATAGAATAATCATTGACTCCTTATTCCTGCATTTGACATTGACAACTGGACTCCCACAATAGTGTGGCTCACATCCAGAGTTAATTACTCTTTGATTTCTGTTCTCTTTTTTATTTTTATTTATTTCAGAAAGGAAGGGAGAGGGAGAGAGATAGAAACATCAACAATGAGAGAGAACCATTGATTGGCCACCTCCTGCATGCTCTCACCCTGGGAATCAAGCCTGCAATGGGAACAAACCATGATCTCCTGGTTCATAGGTCAACACTTAACCACTGGGCCACACGGGCTGGGCTGATTTCTGTACTTAACAACACTACAGACATTCAGTGGGACCAACTCCAAAAGTTCTTCTTCATCCGCCTTGACTCTTCCTTCTATCCCGAGAAACTGTATACACAAATATACATCAGCCTCTTCTAAATTTTAATCCTCTTTCACATTCTGCCTTTAACCATCCCACAAATTATATCTACTCGAAATACATTAAAAATACAAACAGTTCTTAACCACTTGCACCTCTATCATTATAGTGCATAAAATTATCATCTTTCACATATATTATTATAATAGACTCATAATTGTGCCGGGGTTCTTGTCCCAGCATCAAGAAGGGTTCAGGAATCTGGAAAAGGCTGTGCGCGTAGATGACATAGGAATCCAGAGACTAATAAAGAGTCCGGAGACGAGATATAATTTTGAAAGGCATTGGGGGTCAGAGGACCTTCAGCTAAAGGAACTGAAGACTGCCTCCTTGTCTAGGACCCTTGCTTTTATTAACACAATTTGTCCTAAGGCAAGGTGGATATAATACACCTCAAAGGGTAAGGTTTCAAAGTGTGCAGAAGCATTGTCAGTTTGGGGAATAGCCTACGGCTGTTCAGGTGTTTGGCCAGTAGGAGGCAATAACATGTAGATTAAGATGCCCTTTAACTGTCTGGCAGCCACAATCAGTTTCCTATTCAGGTTTGGGGAAATGCCTTTAGCCATTCCCAACAGGTGACTACATGTGTGACTCAACCCTGTTGAGTCCCCAAGTCTCATCAACCTTTTGATGAAACTCTTGAAATTATGACATGCTGGAATTGGTCAACGGCATAATTGTCCTCTGACCTTTCACCTTCATCTCTCTTCAGTCTATATCCTACTCCACTCCTCCCACTTTAAGGACTTCAACTCTCATCTCCTTCTCCCTTTCTTGCTTCTGTTTAGCTATTCCCTAGACTTTGATGTTCCTCAAATGCACTTACTTCAAGGTCTCTCCATTTGTTTCCTGGACCTGAAAATCTAAATCTTTGTTCTCAGCCTCTCACCTCCTTTTGGTTCCTCTCATCTTCTTAGTGATGCCTCTTCTATCAGTTTAAAATTTCAAGGCACTCCCATGCCAGCACTACTTGTGTGTTTTTTCCTACTTTATATTTTTCTATAGAACTTATTGCTACTCAACATAGCCTTTACTTACTATTTTGCTTTACTTAGTAGTTTATTGACTGTCTCTGTCCACCAAAATATGAATTAAGGATCAGGGCCAGAATTTGTATTTGTGTAGTTCTCTGCCGTATCTCCAAAGTCATAAATAGTGCCTGACTCATAGTGGGTGCTCAATAAACACTTGTGGAATGACCAAATTAATTAACACATGCCAAGCAGTGAATCTGGAGCAAAACCGATGTGTGAACCAATTCCTCTCCTAAAATTTATTAGCTCTTGACTTCATGCATAACACTCTCTCAGTCTTAGTCTCATTTACCTCTATAAAATAGAAATAATGTTGCGCATTAAATGAAATAATATATGTGAAATGTCTAGGACATAGTCAACATTAAACAAATGATGATTACTATTTTTATTAAAATATTATTTTTAATAATCTGTGTAATGCCATTTGACTCTCCATTAAATGGACAAGAATTTCTACTTTTATCACACAAAGTAAAAACACATGAATTAAATATAAAATAAGTGAAAATGTTTTGCTCAGAGTTTGGTCCATAGAAGTTCTATAAAGAATGATTCTTTCAGCTGTAGTTTAACTATCCTAAAGAAATTCTCCAATGCACTAAATTTCTTGATTTCAAATGGGGGGCTGGGAGGATTTTATAAATTCCAAGACTTAATCTACTATGTTGCTAAAATAGACCATGCCTAAGGCTTTTTTATTCCGTTGTTGAGCTTGCAGTAACTAAGAAGAATTCTTCAAGGCATTCCTAATAGCTCCCAGGCCCCAAAGAAGAGAGTCCTTGTTAAAGAGATCTTTTTTTTCCCAACTTCAATAGAATTCTCATGGCCTCCCTTGATTTTTTTTTAAAAAAACTAAGTTATTGGGGTGACGTTGGTTAAAAGGATTATATAGTAACACTCTTCAAGGTGGTCAAGACATGGAAACAATGGAAGTGTCCTTCAATAGGTGATTGGATAAAGAAGATGTGGTACATATATACAGTGGAATACACTCAGCCATAAAAAAAAGACAAAATATTGCCACTGTGACAACATGGATGGGCCTAGCGAATATTATGCTAAGTGGAATAAGTCAGTCAGGAAAAGCTAAGAACCACATGACCACATGATGTTATTCATATATGGGGTGACCAAATTAATATAAAAGTGAAACTTGTGGACACAGACAACAGTGTGGTGGTTACCAGAGGGAAGGGGTGGCGGGTAGTGGAGGTTGGAGGGGGCCTAATATATGAAGACAGAAGATGGTTTGACTTTGAGTGGTGGGCACACAGTGTAATAAACAGATTTTGTTTCACAGAAATAAATGTATACTTGAAAGCTCTCTTGATTTTTATTTGCTAGTAAAAGCATGAGAACTCCTGATAAGGCATTCTTACAACTTTTCATCCTGCAGGTAACCTACCTGAAAAAAGTAACACTTTGTTAGCATTACTGGAAAAAGACCTACCTCTAGTTTCCACCAAAATCAAGTCAGCTAATTAGCCAACCGGAAATTGGGCAGCATGATATTCTTTTTCCAAATCACATGAAACCAATTAAAAAATTCTTAACTGGTAGGGATGAGAACCAGCTTGTACCAGCCTGCAAGAGAACAGTCTGCACACCTCTTCCCACCTGTGTTCAGTGACATCACACTGGTAAGTAAAATGAGCCATGGTGGGGGGGGGGTGGGGAGGAGGGGAGTATTTACACCACAGAAACAGGAAAAACACTACAAATCAGAGCTATTTTTCCTCCTCAGAGAGCTGATTTCCCAGCATACCATTAGCTCTACCTTGTTCTTTCCAAGGGTATGAAATAAACAACCACTCATTCACCAATCTGTTAGTGCCGCGCCTTCTCTGTGCAGGACACTCCATTTAGGGGCTGATCTCTGAAATAGATGCATCCCAGTAGGTTGAAGAGAATGCTCGTTTCGAATTGTATTAGTGCCTTAAAAATTTCTGGTTTATGGGTTAGTGTTTTTTTTTTAACAGTAAACATGCACTGTGACACATTTTGCTTTCCTGCAATGATATGTCATTATATTTGCAACATGAACATGGAGCTTAAAGATGTGAAATGTGAAAAATCAAGCATAAGGGATTCCCATGATATTTAGCACTTTTGTCACTGGAAAAAATAAGTTGAGAAAATTGAGGTACTGCCAATAATGCAATTGTTTTACCTAGTGGGGAAGCCAGGAAAAGAGACTGACACAATAAGAACTGATTTTTTCTCTCAAATGGTGCTGCAGGTATACCTGACATTTTTTAATTTAATGTTTGATAAACTGGAATATGGCAAGAAGATGCAGTCACTCTGATTATATTCCCTGTGATTTCTACTTATCACCTCTCAAACCCCAACTAGGTCATGTGAAGGAGGCTCAGAAAAATTGACAAAACCTTCTATTATACAGTCAGAGAAGCAGCAAAATCACATTCAGAATGATTGTAATAAGAAGTAACTGCCACTCATTTATACATATCTTTATTCTCTCTTCCTTAACACAGTGATTATAATCTTAATTTGTTTCTGAGTTTCTAATAATGACTTTGTTTATGACAATATCAAATGTATCTTTAAAAGAAATTTAAATCTGAATGTAATAAAACTTTTTAAACAACTAACTTAATACAAGGCAATTTTTAAAACCCGATAACATCGGAAACCTTAAAACCCACAGAGTTTTACATGAGTATCGATTGGTTTCTATGTTGGGTACTGTATTGCACCCTGACCCTCTCAACTGTGGCAACTATAGAGTTTAAATGACAGACACAATTCTTCCATAAGGTTCTAAATTCTTGGAAGTTTTAAGAGTATAAGTTCTGAGTCTGATTTTCTGTATAGAAAACTTATTAAAGTGAATTTCCATGAAACAAGATGTACCAAGCATAAATATAGCCCATTTCAATGTGCTATCCTCATTCTTCACTGAGAATTGTGTAAAGTACAACTCAACCTACTTTAAACTTCACTTTCTATTTATTTATTTTATTCCACGAGGCACCAATGGAAAGCTTTTCGCCCAAAGTGCAAATCTTTTATGATGAAGCCAACCTCACAAAAACCAGGATGCTTTGAAAAATAAGATCCTATAAATATTCATGATTAGAAAGCCCTTTGACTATACCCTACCTTATCAAATACACAAAGTTGATGTCCTCTAAGTATCTATGATGTAGGTCAGAAATATGTCTTTTCATCTGCCTGTGATGAGCAGAACTCATATGTTTTTGCAAGCAGGTCCCTGGCCTTGCATTAATTAAGCAAGGCTTGTTTCTGCTCCATCAGGGGCTTTATGAGGCTCTCTGATAGGGCTCTTGTTGTTTTCTCTAAGCCGGGCTTCCTCCGGTCCAGGAGTGAAGTACTGAAGCGTTTGTTAGCTATGCTTCTGACTTTCTGTCAAGGGCTTTTTATATTTGTGGATGAAGTCCCTTCCTTTGGTAATTGGAAAGCCATTGTTTATGTGATGCCCAGCCTGACAGACTTGATAGAAATAGATAAGATTCAGAACTCTGCCTTGGGCTATATTTACCTGTAGACTTAACAAGTTGTGAAATCATCTTGCTGCTATTTTTATTTATTCATTGCAGTTTTCTTAACACTTTTTGCATGTGGTGGGATGGGTGGGATTGACATTTGACTCACAGACCACCAGTCTACATACACATATGGTCAAACATCCTGCCACTGTGGTTGACATTTGAGGTCAGAGCATATATAATGAGACAAAGGGGGCAATTGATCTTAAATACTTAAAAGTACTGAACAATGATTTTTATCTTTCCTCTGATTCTACCAAGGCCAGAACAATAAATACTTCAGTTCATTTGAAGGGATAGGATTTACACAAAGACCTGTCTAACTTGGTTAAAAAAAAATGAACTGTGCGAATACTTTATCTAGAAATATTAAAAAACTCCTTTTCTTCAAAAAATTTGGAAAATATGAGACAGATTACTTCCCAGCAGCTCAAATCCTCCCTCTCCCTCTGCTAAATCTCTATAGCAAGTTAGGTATGGTGAGTAATGGGTTGCAAGACATGGCCTTACTCTGAGGAGATGAAAGAGGACTCTCTCCTATATTATAGCTATGGCAGCCTTTCTATGTTAGCATCACTAATGGATTTTATGTAACTTGATAATTAGCTCTGTATCCCATACATATGCTCTTCTCAGTACCTATAATATTATTTAACCTGTAGAAGACAGTTCCTTAAATCAATTAATTTAGAAATTATGTCTTTATTTGATAATTATTTTTATGTCTCTACTATGTAAAACGACCATCTCTTTGAGATGGGTTTCATGTATACCTACCCTAATGAAGGGAAACGGTGATTAAGGGACTCCATTAATAAAAACGTTTGCTCTGTGAACTCTCATTAAGAGGATAAAAAGACAAGCTGTAGAATGAGAGAACGTATTGGCAAACTACATATCTGTCAAAAACTAGTGCATAGAATACATAAGATAGTCTCAAAACTCACAGTAAAAACAAAACAAAACAACACACCAAAAAGAACAAAAACAACAATCCAATTAGAAAAATGGGCCAAATACATAAAAAGACATTTCACTGAAGAGGATATAAATCTGGTAAATAAGCATAAACAGTGATGTCAAAATGTCAAATATCACTAGGATTTAGGGAAATAAAAATTAAAACCCTAATGTGATAATTAGGGAAAAAGCTTTTGACATTGGTCTTGACAATATACATATGTATTTTTGATATGACACCAAAAGCACCAGCAGCAAGGGCAAAAATCAACAAGGGGGATACAGCTGAGATTTTACCCGGGCATAGTCATGCACAGGCCTGGCTGGCTGTCAGTTCACATTCTGAGGACCCAGGGCCAGGACGCAGTGGGGTGGCACTCACATGGCTGGTATCTGCAAACATAAAAACCTGTGGGGCTAAAACCAGTGAAATCTGTAGGGGCCTGAAGCAGCTGTCCTGGTTTCTTTAGTGGCAAAAGCTGGCAGGGTCCTCTGCAGAGCGGGACCCTGGGAACCCTGGTTGCTCCGACTGCACAGCAGAAACAGGTGGCCCCTGCCTGGCCTCCTGGTTCCTAGCCTCTCTGTACATCTCAGCTTTGCCAGGCTCTGTGTGGGCTGAGACCCAAGAGGGTCCTTCATGCAGTGTCCCTAAAGACTGAGGAAGCTGGCAGGCCACCCCACTCTCCCTTTCCCAGCAATGGGAGCTCTTTCCACCTTTCATGTTGCAAATCAAAACCACAATGCAATGCCACTATATACCTGTTAGAATGACTACTTTAAACAGACAAGAGATAGGACATGTCAAGTTATGCAGACAAAAGGGAACCCTGGTGCACTGACGATGGGAATATAAATTGGTGCAGCCACTGTGGAAACCAGTAAGGAGACTCCTCGAAATTTTAAAATAGAAGTATCAGATGATCCAGCAATTCTATCACTGGTATTTATGTAAAAGAAATGAAAGCACTATCTCAAACAGATATCTGCACTACCCTGTTTATTGTAGCATTAGTCATAATAACCAAGACATACAAACAACTTGTGTCAATCAACTAATGAATAAAGAAAAAATATATAAATATATAATTTATTTTATTATATAAATACAATAAAGTATTATTTAGTTCTGACAAGAAGGAAATTTTGCCTTTGCAAAACATGCATGAACCTTGAGGGCATTAAGCTAAGTAAAATATGTCAGACAGAGAGAGACAAATAAATACTACATGATCTCACATGTGGAACCTAAAACCATTGAACTCAGGAAGAGAGAGTACAGTAGTCTCCCCTTATTTAAGGGGTACAGTCCAAGAGCCTCAGTGGATGCCTAAAAGCACAGATAGTACTAAAACCTATATGTACAGATGTATGATAATGCTTAATTTATAAATTAGAGTAAGAGGTTATCGGTATGAAATGAAATGGAACAAATAACAACAAACTGTAATAAACGTTATGTGAATGTGGATTCTCTCTCAAAATATCTTATTATATTGTGCTCACCTTTTCACTTAAAGAAAGCAATTTATGGCTTCTCTTTGGCATACTTGCATTACCAACATCACTACTCTTGTGTTTGGGGGCCATTATTAAGCAAAATAAGAGTTATTTAAATACTGTGATACTGCAACATTCAACATGATAACTGAGATGGCTAAGTGACTAATAGGTAGGTAGCATATACAGTGTGGATATACTGGACAAAGGAATGACTCACATTCCAGGTAGGGTGGACTAGGACAGTGTAGGAATTCAACATGATATTCAGAATGACATGCAAATTAAAATATTAATTCTTTATTTCTGGAATTTTCCATTTAGCATCTTTTGGATGATGGTTTACCATGGATAATTGAAATAGTGGAAGGTAAAACTGCCGATAAGGGGGGACAATTGTAGATTAATTGTTACCAGAATCTGGGCTGAGAGGAATGGTAAGTGAAATATTGGTCAAAAGGTACAAATGTTGAATGTGATGAATAACTTGTGGGGAATTTAATGTATAGCATGATGGCTATAGTTAATAAGACTGTAGTGTATAGTTGAAAGTAAGAGAGTAGATCTTAAATTTTGTCACCATAAGAACAACAAAATGACAATTATGTGAGTTGAAGCATGGGTTAACTAACCATAGTGCGGTAAACATTTCACAATGTACACATGCATTGAATTATCACATTGTACACTATAAACTTACACTATGTTAAATGTTCATTATAGCTTAAAGCTGGAAATAAAAACACAAATATGTGACCTCCATTTAATACAGCAATTGCAGTTCCAGGAAATGGATTAAAATTCTATGCCTACACAAAAATCTGTTCATGAATGCTTATACCAATTTTTTAAGTATAATATTTCCAAACTGGAAAAAAAATCAAGACATCTTTCAATAGGTACAAAGCTAAACAAACTGTTTTATATCCTTACTACGAAATACTACTCAGTTGAAAGAGAATGAATAAACTGCTGATGTACCCAATAACTCGAGTAAATCTCTTGAGAATCACACTGAATGAAAAAGAGAGAGAGGAAGGGAGAAAAAAATGGAATAGGAAATTCAGAGAGAAATAGAGTTGTGAGGAGTTAAGTTCCCTGTTGCTCATGAGAATGGTACAAACATAAATTGCTGTTTTCTTCTTGTTTTTAAATTTTGTTTCAGTTTCAGTTCACATTTGTTACCAGAACAATTCTCTTTTCACTTGGGTTACTTACATGAGTCTTTCTCCCACTAAACAAATAGCCTAACTCAAAGAAGACAATATCCACCCTCTTGCGTCCATAGAAGAACTAAGATTGAAGGCAAAGGAGTGAGACCCAAACACTTAAATAAAAACACCTTCAAGTGGTGTTTTTGTTGGTTCATCTTCCTCTTGAGTGCTGGTACCGTTTCTTTATCTTACCATTGCCTCCTCATCTTTAAGAGCCCTTAACATGCTACAAAACACCTCCAAACCTAGGTTCTTATGTGACTTGAAACAAAGGGATCTCTCAAACACAGATAACATGGGTCCAATTTAGCTTCATCAACATACTGTGATGAAGTTGTTACAAAACAAATAAATAAAAAACTTCCTGGAAGCTCTTGAGTTGGGAATTCAGAAGAGATCACTGTTATACATGCAACCCAGTAGAGGCAAATGTTAACAGGAAAATGTATGAGCAATTTCACCTGCCAAGGTCCCCAGGTTCTTATAACATTAAAACAGCATGAATGATTCAAGTACAATTTCCCAATGAAAATGGCAAGTACAAATGTCTCCCCGGCCACAGATGAAGCTTAATGTCACTATAATTGGATGTGTGTGTGTGTTTTTTTTTTCTTTTCTCCTCAACACATTGAAACCCCACAGAAGAATGAACAGGTGATTTCCATGTCATAGACCTGGACAGGCCCTAGGAGCAGGCTCAAGTGGCCTTGACTGGTGATGGCACATCCAGCTACAGACGATGCTACCACTCAGGCCCAGCTCACAAATTGCCACCTGTTGGAGTCACTCAGACTTTCATTCTTCCCAACCCATTCGTTCAGCCAAGTTCAACTTTCACAACAGCCCAACAGAAAATATGTCTTTGTTGTCACCACATCAAGCTTTGCAACCTCACCAGCTGGCTACCTTTCCCAAACACTTTGTTTCACATGAATGACCTAACTGGTGCCCCAGGTTCAAAAAAAGGCAGAGGGCATCACTCTTTGTCCGCTTACTTCATCCTGAATCCAGGGCAGGCCACTCTGCCACTCTGTCTGCTCCAGGGGCAGTACAAAGAAACATCTGTTCAGAAACAGCTGGACTCACGCTCCTCCGCCTGAATCACCACTAGTAAAAGTTTTATGAGGTGGGTAACCTCTCCCCCTGTATCCTCCATCTGTAACTGACTGAAGCCCAAATGAAAAGAAAGAAATGGCTAGACATTTAGCCATGCGTTGGCACCCACATGGGGACGTTAGGGAGAGAAGAGCAACTCTCGGCTGTACCAAAAGGATATTAAAATCATCTGATATGTAATTAACTATCCCACAGTCAATGAATCTTTGAGGGATCCTAAGGGAGAAAGTTACATCTCTCACTTACCTGCGGCAAATTGTCGGTGGGCCAGTTTCCCTGTTTGCTAAACTTGAATCCAGTCAATGTATTGAGACTCCAAAGTAGTTTCAGGATGTTTCCATATTGGTGATCTAGATACGTTATCTCTCTGCATCCAGTAACTCCTGTATGAAACAGAATAAAAGGACACAAATATATGGTAAGGGAAGATGATTTGACTTTGGGTTTACAATGCAAAATACAGATCATATATCACAGAATTATATGCTTGAAATCTATATAAACTTATATATATATATAATTAGAGGGAGGCCTGATGCATGAAATTCATGCAAGAGTAAGCCTTCCTTCCCCCAGGACCCAGGCTTCCCTCACAGCCCCAGCTTCATTCAGTAGGTCGTCTGGAAGGACATCCAGAAGGATGTTCGACCTAATTAGCATATTTTGCTTTTATTATTATAGATGTCAACACAATAAATTAAAAAAATAAAATGATGTACTTAGGAATATGTAATCCTCAATAAATATTGGATGATCAATTAGGTTTTAGTTCCCATTACTGTCACTAAATAATATTTGACCATTTCTATTATTTTTTTAAATATAAAACTGTATTGAATGTTAATGTGGTTTTGCATCTGTAATTACATCTAGCAGAATGTTACATTTTTAATAACCATTTATTTGAAATTTACTATGTATAAGGCACCATTAAGTGATTTTCATGATTATGTAATTTATGTGGGGAAAAATGTTGTGCTTCAATGTAAAACCATACATTGTCCATAGTACACCCTTCTGTTTATATGATTCTGATTCCATAGAAGAATTCTACAGAATTTATAACTCTGTAAATTGTAAATAACTATTAGCAGTACAAAATAATTCTTCTCTATAGACAAACAAATTGTATTTTGTGCAGTCAAGGGTCAATAGATTTCCCTCTCCACTGTGGAAGAAGCTAGTTTTACTTCCATTTGTATTTTAATCTCAATATTCCTGATTTATAAAATGTGCATTTATTTAGTTTTTTTCTTTTACTTAGTTATAACAATCCTGGTTCTCTCGTTTAATGAGCTATGTGAAATCTTTACTACCTGTTCATTTTATATTTGTATGTGTGTTATGATTTTACCTTTTCTGAAATGATCTTTATTATTCTTAAAAAAAAACTCTGACAGATTGTTTAGTACAGATTGTTTAGTACATTTTAAAGCCAAGTCCGGAGGCTCAGCAAGGTCCTGTGACTGGCCTGAGGGCCACAAACCCCCACTGGACATTCCTGACTGTTAGGCACTGTGATAGATGCTGGGGATGCAAAGTTGAACAAGGCTGTCTTTATCGCCAAGGTCAAGGAGACCAGAATAGGTCAGGTGCTTCTATAGATATCCAGGACCTAAAGCCATTTCACAAATCATCACTGGTCAAAACGCACCACATGCTATATGAAATACTGACCTCAAATAGATTCAGTGTTATGTCCCTCACTACTTGAACTCATTCTGTGAATTCTCGATAACTAAATTCAGGAATCCAGTAGATGTGTGCAGAGAAAGATATTCAACTGTGTTCTTTTAGTCCTCAGAGTCACCTTGTGAAGTAGGCTTTCTTCCCATTTTTACAGATAAGAAAAATGAAGCTACAGAAAGTGATTTACAGTAGAAAGAGATAGTGGATCACACAGTCCATGTCCTCATTCTATAGATGGAAAAGCAGAGCTCTGGGAAACAGGCTAATTCTCTTGAATCTCTTGTTTTGTTAGGAGCAGGTTCTGTCTCAAATTTCATTGTTTCTATTTGCTCTTGCATTTTTTCACTTATCTGGGACTAGTATTGTAGGAAAATGGGGCACATACCTATCAAAATCAGGGAGACAGGTAAGAGGCAAATTATTAAAACTTGCTCAAGACTATCAGAATGCACCAAGGGCTCTTTCCAACCTCACTTACCCAGTTATTATTCATCCAGCACATCTGAGGTTTAATGTCTGAATTTATTTTTCTTTCTGTGTTGTTGTTATAATTGTATATGCTTATTTATCTCCTACCTATGCAATACCAGGAGACATTTTTAGTATTTCATAAAGAAAGTGACTACCATCAAGCACCGTAAGACAAAGGCAATCTCAGAGGTTAAATGTCTTTATGGCTGGATTTAAATCAACTCACGTTATTCTTTCATAATATCAATCTGAAATGAGAATAGAAGGATATAGTTGACTGAGTAATAAGACTATGGAAAACACACTAAGTATCAGTAAATCAATGGACTCTGTTCAGTTGGCACAAAATTCAAATGATGGGGTTTGTGTGACACAAAGAATACACTAGAGGAGGGAATCACTTCACCAAGCTCCTCTGTGGCCCATAGAGTTTGAAGAACTCAACAGAAACCCACAGTTCTGGAAAGCTTTGCAAGTAAGTCACCTTTTGCTCACAAATTCAGGTACAGGTTCCCACTGTCAGTACCAACAGGAGGACAGGAATGATTTCTTATTCTCCCAACTTGCAGAGTAAGGCAGAACATCTTGGCAGATCTCAAAATCTCCAGGCTGAGTATATTGCTTTTCAAACACTTGTAGCCATGTAGTCTAGAAACTTTTGGAACCACATGATCGTTAAACCATATAATCAAACAGATTCCAAGTTTGTTTATTTATTTATTCATTTATAATTTATATTTGTTATTGAATGTATTACAGATTCCCCCACATTGAATCCCTGATTTCCACTCCCACCCCTCCCCAGGCTTTAACCACACTATTGTCAATGTCCATGGGTTATGCATATATGCACATAAATTATTTGGTTAATCTCTTCTGGACACCCTCCGCCTTCCCTCTGACATTTGTGTTTGTCTTGCCCACCTCACCCTAACTCTTCTTATCTATCATCCACTCCTCTACTCTCTCTTCTTTCTACCATTTTTGTTTTCTCTTATTTCCTAATTTTTCTCTTCTCCCTTCACACAAGTATTACTATGAGGAACTTATGGCCATAGATATCTGTCTAATGAATAGGCTTCACTGCATCACCTCTCAATAAACAGAATGGACAGAGGTCGCCTGTTAATAACACCCTTAAAGGGTAAGAGTGCTGTAACATGTAAGCAGCAATGGATCATTTTTGGTTGGATAATACATTTTCCTTTGATGAACCCAGTTTTTATGGCCCTTCATCCATTCATGATATGCCTTTCACCTTGGGCTCACTTGGGTTAGGCCTTCACACCCTCCAGAGCCTTTCCCTTAGAAAATTGAAAACCTTCTGTTCCTTTCTAAGGCATCAAAATTCAAACGGAGTTGTGTACTATGTAAACCCATGCTAATTTCAGTCATTATGCAGATGTCCATGTATATTGCAGGTTTCCACCTAAAAGTGTTATTTTCCTCTAGAGTCAAAGGCACTCAGGGAGCTATTGATCCCTTTTCTAAAATATAATCCATGTATCATGAGGTGACCCAATTTTTGAACTCCTGTTATGAAAACAGGATGCCCTTAGGGAGGCTGGTGAATTGAGCAGTGTCAAATTGAAGCTTATATTTAAAATGAATTGATGGGGGGAAAATTATACAGGCATTTAAATTTTTAATGACTCATAATCTTCCACTTTTGTGCATTTTAAATATTTCTGATTTTGTTTTCATTTAACAAGCTGTCTGCCTACCTCTGAGTGGCCAGAAGAGCAGAGTGAAAGAAAGTATCTTCCATATAATTCTCAAGACAATTAAAGAGAATCTACCTAAAATGAATCATTTTTAAATATGTAGAAACTGATGGTTAGTGAAGATACAAAGTATGACCAAGACTATACAGTTAATAACTATTTAGCAAGGGTGAACACCCAAGCCTATGCCAGTGTCCATGTCCTTTTTCACTTACAATAGATATTTTTACTTTGAAAATGTTAGTTTAATGATTGGTCCAGGCTGAACTTCCCATGTACAAATATCACTATGTGTTTAAATGTGACTATGTTCAACACAGAGTACGATGCTGCAAAGAAAAAGATGTTCCATCTAGAAAAAATAAAGAAACTCCCATATACCCTGTAGCCAATTGTATCTATGATACTAATATAACTGGATTAAGGGCAGAGAGCAAGGATAAGGTATATTCAGTGATAAAGCCAGATTTTTCATGTGAAAGGAGTATACAAGTAGTTAGTTTTTAGGTGTGTTCAGTCACTATATGACCTTTCCAGAAGCCTGAATCAAATAACTAATACTTTCTGGAAAAAACCATAACACACAATTAAGTTATATCATCAAAATAAGGGAAGTTATGTGTAGTGGACACTAGACCAGGATAAGCATGAACTCTTCCTTATATGTGTCCTGCATGTACTAGGAAGAGCAAGGTTTTTATGGTCAAACACCTACCCTCTACCCCTGCCCACCATCCAGGCTTGATAAGAGCCGCACCTAAGGCGGCATAAAACTTAAAGACTCTGGTTTATAAATTGTTTCAGTTCTACTCATCTCCTTCCCATTTGGCAGCAGATTTATCTTAGGGATCCATTCTAACAAGGGCCCGACTCTCTATTTCCAGTTGTGCATTTTGCCACATGACTGCTGTTGATTTTGCAGAATAGACCACAGAGCAAGAGTTAAGAGGAATGGAGGCACTGATTCTCTCCTGATTCTTGGAGTCCAAAAGAAAGCTATACTCCCACAGGTTCAGTATCAAGACCTGCTGTCACCTCCTGCACATTTGACCAGCCTCTTTCCAAACTGGAAGTTTCTGAGTGGCCATGTACTGTGATTATTTCCCCAAGAACATATTTTCAAGATCTGAGTGTGGACATATAATTTATAGCGAAAGCCAAAGCAGAGACACTAACGCTAAAAACAGAATCTTTGGAAATTATATACCAACACATAATAAATTTAATATAGAATCATGAGACCCGGATTGCTAACCATAAGGAAGAGGGAATGTATCATCTTCCAATATTGTTTTACTGGATATAAATGTACAAAGGGCTCTTTATTACATTTGTGTCATCAGCATTCCAAACTTCAATGGGACTTTTGACATAAGCATACAATCAAGAACTGAGTTATTATATTTATAACAGCACTATCCTATCTGTGTGTCTTCAATCAGAGGTATGATAAAGTATCACAATTCATATAACTCAGTAAAAATGTGTTGGTATATATTGATTTCGAAAAAGGAACTGATGTTAGTATACATCTTTCATTTATTCTCACAATCTATTTCCTAATATGTTTTGAAACAAAATTTAAGTTTAAACATGCTTATAGTATTCTAGTAGATGTTAAAGCTCACCTGCCTAGAAAAGAATCAAAATAAGATGTGCAGGGCAAATGATTACGCCACATTCCACAACTGTTTCAGCTAGGTTTTCAGAATAAGCTTCACTCTGAGGAAGATCATAGCTATTTTTTCATCGGTATGGAGTGAAGACATATAATATACACGGTGAAGATAAGCTTCAGAATGCCGGTTACCTTTAGCCTGATTATCTGCTAAGGAGAGCAGGTTGTGATTGGAGTAATGAGGAACGAGTTGTACCTAAAAAATTATATTCCTTTCCAATATTGCATTGGCATACTTGAGTATTTGCATTGTATCAAAAATAATATTGTTATCAAATTAGGTGAGCTCATTTTAGAAACTATTCCTGGGCTAACAATTAAAACTAATTATAATCATAGCATCTGTATTTAAGTGCACTAATAATGCAATAAAAAAACAGTATCTCCCCAAATACATTTAACATATGCCCATGGTTGTTATTGGAGTGTCAAAATGAAATAACTTTAAATTAAACATAGAAAAAGATATTGGAAAGAAATACTCAACTGCGAAATTAGGAGACTTTAGAGATTTAGAAACAGATGGTAATCGACTACATTTCAGGCTTGTATATGCTGTCTTAGCTACGGGTCAGTTAAAATAACCAACTTCTTCCTGAGGGACCCCCACATATTATGAAATGCTTACTCTAAAAATATTTAAGAATCTATAAAAATGCTAAGAACGGAGAAACACCTTCAATTCACATTGCCATCCATGTTTTTTGCCAAACACTTAACTTTCCTTTAGGCCTAAGTGTTTACCACATGAATGATTCCAGTCACAAATGCAGACTATTTAAAATATGGTTGCAATCACCACAAAAATCAGAGTTTAGCAAAATTAGTATTTTTCAAACCACCACCATATGTTAGGGCCAGAGGCTCTTTGTAAATTAACTATTTAATATTTTGCACAAATACTTTACATACATGGTAAGAGAAAAAGGAGCAAACTTGTTGTTTTCACATTCTATGAAGACCTCTTTTTTAATTTAATTTAATTTTTATTAAATATACTGTGGTAACACTGGTTAATAAGATTATATAGTTTTCAAGTGCACATTTCTATGATACATGATCTGTATATTGCCTTGTGTGCCCACCACCCTAAGTCAACCTATCTTCCACCCACCACCCTTCTCTCCCTGGTAACCACCATACTGTAGTTTGTATCTGTAAGATTTTGCTTACTTGTTTTTCTTGTTTGTTTATTTGTTACTTTCAGTTTTATATCCCACATATAAATTCAAACGCCCAATCACCTGCTCACTATATCAGCATTACACCCTTAGTGTGGCATTTTAAACAACACACAATTTTGGTTTTACTTTTGTTTCTTATTGACAGACCACCCAAGACTAATCTAAAAATCCATGTTCCACCAATGATTTAGATAAACACAATTGGTCAGTTGAGCTCCTTGAAACTGAGTCCCTTGGGGTGGGCAAACTCTGAGGTGACCTCCAATGAGTCAAATCTCTGTATAACCTACTTCCCTTGGATGTGGGCAGAATCAGACTTGCTTCTCATCATAGAATAGGACAAAGGAGATGCAACAGTCACTCTGTGATTGTTACATGACAGACGACCATTTCTTAGCTGCTGCAGCAAGAGATGCTCCTGCTGGGCTTGGAGGCATAAGCTGCCACACGTGTCAGGTGGTCTGTGAGAAGGCCCTGGGAGAGCTCTGGAGAGGAGCTATGGTGCCCTCTAAAAGCACAGGGCCACTCTCAGCTGTCAGCCAGTGAGCAATGAGCACTTCAGCCCTAAAATCACAAGGAATTGCGCCAACCATAAGAGTTGGGAAGAAGATTCTGAGCTTGAAAAAGCAACACAG
This sequence comes from Myotis lucifugus, assembly GCF_000147115.1. Classification (NCBI taxonomy): domain Eukaryota; kingdom Metazoa; phylum Chordata; class Mammalia; order Chiroptera; family Vespertilionidae; genus Myotis; species Myotis lucifugus. The sequence continues at coordinate 527,743 of NW_005871351.1, read as the reverse complement.
CCCTGTCACCTAGTTAATGGCAGCCTTGTGGGGCAAGGAGTAGAGGAACCAGCAAAGGTGTGCCTGGACTTCTGCTGCACAGGATTGTGAGCTAATGCATGCATGTTGTGTTAAGCACCCAACTTTGGGTAACCTATTATGTAGCATAGATACCTAAAACAGTGACCTGGCTATGATTAAGTTGGGTAATCAGTGGTTCTGGTTTTGAGTGTGCAACATAATAACCCACACTAGTTTTTTAAAGATCCCCAAAGGGTCCTAGCTGGTTTGGCTCAGTGGACAGAGCGTCAGACTGCGGACTGAAGGGTCCCAGGTTCAATTCCAGTCAAGGGCACATGCCAGGGTGGGGCGTGCAGGAGGCAGCCAATCAATGATTCTCTCTCATTGATGTTTCTATTTCTCTCTCCCTCTCCCTTCCTCTCTGAAATCAATAAAAATATATTTTAAAAAAATAAATAACGATCCCCAAAGGATTCTGCTGACACTGATCAAATCTTTAACATCCTTTTAGTGTTATATATGTTTATAAATGACAGTTAGCGTCTAAAGGCTGCTGTACTTCCTAGTATAGTAAATAACATGATATCGTTGTAGCTTTAGAAGCCAATTTTTAAAAACAATGAAATGGTTGTGCTTGATAAATGGTTATATCACTGGCCATCTTTCAAACCATATCTCCTCAACCAGTGTGTAGTCATTTGTTTTCCTTTGAAAGAGAGACCCACATTTTAAATGGCCTTAAACACAAATACTGGCTTCAAAGAAAGTTTGGAGGCCCGACCAGTGTGGCTCAGTGTTGAGAATCAACCCAGGAATCAAGAGGTCACCAGTTCAATTCCCCAGTCAGGGCCCATTTCTGGGTCTCGGCTTGATCCTGGTAGGGAGCATGTAGGAGGCAGCTGATTGTTGGTGTTTCTCTCTCAATGTTTCTCTCTCTCTATCCCTCTCCTTTTCTCTCTCTCTCTCTAAAAAAAATCAATAAAAACATATAAACATGGTTTGGAGGGAAAGGGCACTTTTTATTTTTATTTTATTTTATTATTATTATTTTTTGGTCTCCAAAACCACAACTTTCCTGCTGGACAAAATCCTCATATTTCCTACTGACAATTTTTTATACCAATATCTGAGTAAAGCTCTGTGGCTCACCATCATCAATCTATAATGAGAGAGGAAAATATAGGTAAGAGAGGAGAAGCGGGACCTTGGAGAACTTTCAGCTATAAATTAAAGTTTGATCTCTCCTATATTTTAAAAATAATGGCCCAATAGAATAGAGAGTAGAGAGTTTTTCTTTCTTCCATTCACTTCTAAAGCTAAAGTACTGAGGAGAAAAGTTGCAGAAATAGTGGGACTAGATAAATTGATTTTTGCTTTGTCTTCAAAGAGGGGTGACAGGAGCAGAGCATCCCTGGTAACTTAGGAGAGTGTGTACCTTGGTTTCATGCACTAACCTCTGTCCCTCTGGTTCAACCATATGATGGCTGTGTTTTTAAAGGCAAATAGAAATCTGAAAAGATGGTTCTTTCTGGGTTGCTGTCCTTTCAAATGGGGTCAAACAACTTTCTTGGCAGATTTCCTGTAAGGTTATTTATTATGTTGCTGAAAAATACATGAGTCAATAAATGCACCTTTTTTTCCCCTTCCTCCTAGCCATCATCCCCAGGTAAAATTTTTAAAAAATGTTATGTACAGATCTTGAACATATTTTTGAAGTTCAGAAGGCAGCCTGCTAGAAAATCAAGCGAAAAGTTTTCCTTTTATTAATGCAACGAGACCAAAAATTTAGAAGAAAAGAAGCAAATAGTTTGCAGTCTCATCTTCAAAGCCAAATCATTTGGAGACTCATTTTTCCCTCCTTTTAGATTTCAGGTCAGTGGGTCTGGGTTTGGGAATCTTCAGATAGTGGTTTCAAATGGAAAGTTTGGTGGGTGTGGCTTTTTTGTTCTGTCTCCCCACTTTCCAGCACTATCCCTCTCTCCACTCCCTCTGTCTCCTAGTCCTACACTTGTTCTGTTCTCTGTAACTGCCTGTGGAGTAAAGATGGACCTTTCTTCAGCACTCTTGCGCTATCCAATAAACAACACCCTTTACTGTGTTTCAATCAACCTTTGAACTCTCAATAACTCCAAGAAAAAATTCTGATTGGAGCATCACATTCCCCATTCTGATTGGGGTGCACCAGTAGGCACTTTGATGAGAGAATATCATCTGCTACTGGCACTTCTTTTCTGCTCTATAAATATTTATGCTTAATCAAAATCGCTGCTGGCTAAACTTTCTTTTCTAACTATGACACAGAATCTAACATCTCTCCCCAGGATACTCTCACTTAACGTTGCACTGATTATCGAAACAGTGGATATGATATCTCTTCTCTTATAATAAACTCAACCAACCACACCATATTCTCATTGTCGCTAAAACATTTGATTCCCTTGTTAATAGCTTTAATTGTTGCTAAGAACAATATTTTCCAGAGCTTTTCATTTTCATCACCATCAAAAAGATGAGTTTTGTTTCTTTTTACAGGAAACGCACTTCCCCCCAGAAAACAACAATAAATAAATAAATGTTACTTCAAAACCACGCAGGATGTACTGTGCATTGTAAGGAATTGAGACCACTATATCGTGATGTGAAATTTGTGGTTCATTATCACCTTCATTGGATAAGGACTTTATCCTATACTTATGTGTCCTCTCATCCATAATGAAGATTTGTGCTTTGGTCAAAAAGTCAACATTTCTCCACTTGGGGATTGTGTATAAGAGACCTAAGCATAAGTATTGCCATTTGGAATATATATAAAATTAGCCCTACTTAACTGATTTCAATTTATTGTTAATTCCATGATGATCTGAATTTAGACTAAATGTCAAAAGAGTTTTGATATCATAGAATGAGCACTGGATTTGTTGAACAACTTGATTTCTTTTTGTCTTCCTTTTGAAATTTTTATTTATGCATTCATTGGTTGCCTCCTCTATGTGCCCTGAACAGGAATTGAACCCATAACCTTGGTGGATTGGGACCACATTCTAACCAACTGAGCTACCTGGCCTGGGCTGAACAATTCATTTTCAATTAGTGTAACCCACCTTCCTTGTGACCTGTGGGTCTATGGGCAAATCATTCTTCTGGGTTTCAATGTGCACATTAACAAAATTGTATTTAAATATAAAATAACAGTAAAATCTATTATATTCTGAAGAATGATATTCAAAATATCCAACAACTAGTATGGCAGGGACACGGTCCAATCAAAATAGATTTTGACATCAAATTGCCACGGAGTCCCAGGTGAATAGCTGTCCTGGCAGAAGGAAGCAGGCGAGATCAGATGAGACAGTAGACATGAAGATACTTTGTTACCTATGAGACATATCTAAATGTAAGTAATATGATCATAATATTGGTTTATAAAACCTGTGCACACTAGTTTACTTATAACCTTGACATTCTCCATGAATTTCAGTGGAAAAGTATTTAAAAACATAATGGTGGAAAACATGATGGGATTATAACAGTGATTTAATTGTTGCTGGAACTTTAAAGAGTGGGTGTTGTTATTATTCCCATTTCATAGATGAGAAAACAGACTCAAAGAGTTTAATTCACAGGTCCAAGCTTACACAGCTAATCAGTGGCAGAACCAGAATTCAAGCTCAAGTGTGTCATAATCTGTACTATAATCTGGGTTATAGAGGTGTGATTTTTACTAAAATTTTGCAGCAAATTCTGAAAAGTAATAGCACATATAAGGCAGAGCTTCTACCTTGCATCACTTCTAACTTGGTGTCACTGGTAAGTTGGGTTTATTTTATATTTAATAAAGCATCAAGATCACTCACTTGCATAGTACCTAGCCACTGCTGAAAGTTAGTCATAGAGTGCTGTAGGTGGGGAGGGAAAGCCAGGTTGCAATCAGAAAGCAGCCCTAGAGAACATTGCTGGAAATGGCCTACAAATTTCAGAGGAAAAGAATAAGAATCTATTAAAAATTTTCAGTATTTTCTTGCATTTATTTTTCTCATTTGAAATAACTACTTCTTGACTGTGTATCCAATTTTGTAGTTATAATTTTATGGTTTGCATTTTCCTTAAAGAAAGCCTCTAAAAATGTTACGGCCTGTAAGCCCTGGGGGAAAGAAAAAACAAAACAGATCTGCCATAGTCATCAGTATTAAGTAAGGACAGAGATAGGACAGTAGAATATCCAGAAAACCAGTTACCATGGTTTTCTCACTTTCCTCTCTTCCTTCTCACAGTTCAGGCCTCAACATTACATTACTCTCTAATTTACTAAATCTAGGTTGGTTTCCCTTTCTATGCATCATTGTCTTCCTCTACCACAGCATTTTCACAATTTACCTCATATTACTCTCCAGCTGCTTGGCTGTGTGCAACTCAAAAACAGGCTGTGTGTGACTTCTCACCATTTTACCATCACTGCCAAGTTCAGCAACTGACACAAAGTAGGTAGGAAAAAACTCAAGGAATATTTACTGAATCAACAAATGTGTGTGCTTTTTTCTCTTTCCTTTGATGCATTGACACAATTTGCAAGTGCCCCGCAAACCTTATTGAAAAACAGATTTATTTTCATTTAAAAAAAAAATATAGCAGTATACCCTTATAAAAGAATTCAGTCCAAATCTCTGAATTTGAAGGTAAGTGTGGACAGGAAACACATACTGTTCATGTGAATAATCGATGCAATAAAAAAATCTTTAAAATATAATAACATGGATTTAGATTTCTCTAAAAACAATTGTACCTCTATCTCACCAACACAAATCTCAAAACTCAAAACTTGCTAAACGTGCATTTACAAAAACTAAACACATTCTTACAGAACGATATATTTCCTAAAGAACAAAATGTAATGTACAGAGAACTTTCATATCATGACAACTCCCCTGTGTCAGAAATTCAAAGGAGATCAAATGGCCCCAAAAAAACTTGTGTCAGGAATTCAAGGAGATCAAATACCAACTAGAGGATGAAGATTGAAAAATCTTAACTTTGGGCTGCTCTTCAGGGAGTAGCATAAATCTTTTATGACAGATTGCAAGATAGTTTGATATGTTCCTGTACTTGCTGCATGCCTCTCTGGGTTCTTCTGAATCAATACTTGTCCAATCCTTGCCTTTGGTTTCATAAAATCATAGCAACATAGAAGGCAGGGTCAGGTAGAAGCCCAGGGATTAGCTAATTTAACCTTCTACACCATACATTGCCTTCATTGTAGCCCTGAGAACGGGTACAGTACCTCACTATGCAGACTTCCAGATTTGAGACAGCTTCAATTATTGGAAAGGTTGTTTTTTGTTTTGTTTTGTTTTGTTCTGTTTTGTTTCTCTCAAGTTTCATTAATACCTGCCTTCCTATAATTTCCTTCTACTTGATAGTATTTTGCCTTCTGAAACAATGATAGACACCCTCCTTGCTACATGACAATGTTACCGAAATACAATATGACTATCAGGGATCTTCTCAAGGCCTTTCTTCAGACTATATTCATCCAATTTGGTACCAGTTTCACATGATTCTCAGACCTTGATTACCTTGAATCATTTTGGTTTAATACACCTTACACAAGATTGCTGGGTATGGTTACTTACACATAGGCCAAATAATTAACAAACTTTCGGAGAATATGTTATCAAAATAATATCAAGCCTATGACTATTAATCTTGAAAAGCATTTTCGGTTATCTCAGTCTTGCCTGAAAATATATAGCCCCTCAAAATAGACATACTTTTTAAATTTCTTCTTAAAAGGTGGACATGGGGATTAATGGATAATGAAGATGTCACAAGGAACAGAACCAAAGCAGGGAGCTCTCCCTATTCCTGCTTAATAGATCTGATCATTGTGATTCAGCCATAACTACCCTTGAGACTTATATTTTCTCCTTTTCTGAAAAGGGAGTTTTACTTGTTTCTTCTTTACTTTTAATAATCTATTGGTCTTTAGAACATATACAATCATACCTGATCCTATAGAAAAGAACTACCCATTACTCAGATTTCCTTGACTATGAGTGGATACATTTACTAGGCACCATTTTGAGTTTGGGGGAGGAAGTGTGTACAGAGATGTTTGGGAAGCAAATGTATAAATCGTGGCATGGTCTGCTAGTGGCCAACTGCATAATCTATTTCCTCATATTTCATTAAGAAATCCCAATCTTTAGTAGTCTCTTTGCTGCTCAGTTAAAACACACACACACATGCACACACTTTCCAGCCTTTGTGCACCAAAATGTGTCCATTTGGGTAGAGTTTTTCTGTGAAATTTCAAGCACATTTATTTAAAGGAAGAAATAGTATACTTCTTTGTGCTTCCTCCAATCAGTGTTCCAAACATAGCTTTGATATCTAAAGTTCCAGCTGTTATTTTGTTGTTGTTGTTTTGTTTTTTAATCCTCACCTGAGGATATTTTTCCATTGATTTTTAGAGAGAGTGGAAGAGAGAGGGAAAGACGGAGAGAAACATGAATGTGAGAGAAACACATGGATTGACTGCCTGCTGAACGAGCCCCAACCAATGCAGGGGCCAGGGAAGAACCTGCAACCAAGGTGTGTGTCCTTGACTAGAAATCAAGCTCAGGACCCTTTGGTCCTCAGGCCGACGCTCTACCCACTTAGCCAAACTGGCTAGGGCTCACTTGTTATTTTTGATCATGAAAATATGGCACAAGACCCAGGAACACTTAAACAGTGAGTTGGAAGAAGTCTGTGTCCATGATGATGTCATAGAGCTGCCAGAGCAACCTTTCTGTGATAGGGATGTAAGCCACTATCTTGGGGGAGAGGTGGCTCTGCTCATCCCAGAGGAGCACAATTCCTCACATAATAGCTTCAAGTGTCCTAAATAGCATCCCATGGTATTTCTAAATGATTATTTTCCTTTTATCGTTTACCCCAACATTGATTTTTTATATATATTATTGATTTTTTACAGAAAGGAAGGGAGAGGGATAGAGAGTTAGAAACATCGATGAGAGAGAAACATCAATCAGCTGCCTCCTGCACACCTCCTATTGGGGATGTGTCCTCAACCAAGGTACATGCCCTTGACTGGAATCGAACCTGGGACCTTTCAGTCTGCAGGCCAATGCTCTATCCATTGAGCCAAACTGGTTAGCGCCCAACGTTGGTTTTAAAATGTTTTAAATCCATGTATTCTATCTCATTTCATTTAATCAAGCATACTAGAAATAAACTTACACTAACTGTATTATTTACATGACATGTTTTAGTATTCTTCATGAATTACATATCAGCACTAAACATGCGGATAGCCCCACTTGGTGGTAAGTGAACAGTAGGCTAGAATATAACATTTTATTTAAATTATAAATGCATAATAAAGAATCATGAAGGAAAACTTTCTCACCTCATTGCCCCCCGCCAAAAACAATATATGCAATCACAAAGGTATAATGAATGCGGGGTTATCTGCAGCTTTAGATTGATTGTTTCCTTTCATTTACATAACCTAATAACTACACAATTGTTAAGTATCTGCAGTTTGTTTTTCCATAATGAATGAAAAGGGTTTATATTGAGTAGGTCTTTTTCCTGAAACCTGTGATAAGAGAAAATAGTAAGAAGCAGATAAAATCTATGATTGCAGTTTGCTTTTCCCTTATAAAACATTTTATGATCAATGTTCAAGAGCTCTGGTTCGTATCTCCAAAACAGCTTTTATGTTACTATGTTTTCACTGGAAGACTCCAGGGGCTCACCTGAAAACCAGTGCTGAAGGTGGGAGGAGGCGTTTGACAGCCAACCTCAGGCCACTAGCTTAGTTTGAATCCGACCCCATTCTTATGTTCTTGGGTAACACATTTCCCATTACTGGACCTCACTTTGGAAAACTACAAAACGAGGGAATTTAAACATAATTGTTTGCTATCAAATCTATTGCCTAAAACCATGTTTTAAAATAGAAATATGACATGAGCCTCCTGTGTAATTTCAAATTTCCTTGTAGCCACATTACAAAATAGGCAAAAAGAAACAGATGTAATCCATTTTAATGACATATCTTATTTTACTCAATATATCCAAAATAGTATCATTTTGGCACATGGTCAATATAAAATCATTTATGAGATATTTTAAATCTACTAAGTCTTGCCCTAGCCAGTTTTGCTCAGTGGATAGAGTGGTGGCCTGTGGACTGAAGGGTCCCGGGTTCGATTCCAGTCAAGGGCACATGCCCGAGTTGTGGCTTGATCCCCAGTAGGGGGCATGCAGGAGGTAGTCAATCAATAATTCCCCTCTTATCATTGATGTTTCTATCTCTCTAAAATCAATAAAAATGTATTTTTTAAAATAAAATAAAAATCTACTAAGTCTTCAAAATATGATGTGTCATTTACACTGACAGTACATCTCAATTTGGCAGGTCACATCTCAAATGTTCAACAGCCTTGTGTGCCCTGTGGTCACAGTATTGGACTGCACAGGTCTGGTACAAACCAGCCATTGACCATGAACCTATGAAAAATCACCCACATTTTCAGGTTGAGTAGAGAAGGGCAGAAGAAGCAAGAGTGGCTGGAAATCTCAACCTATACTTCCCTGAGTCCTCAGAGCAGCCTACCAGAGGAGATAATAAGAGCATTTTCTAGACAGTAGAGCATGGGCATATTCAAATCAAAACAGATATGGGTCAAATCAGAAGAGACATCATTCAAAACAACCAGGACAAGAGTACATGCATACTAGTTGGATATAAGCCATACCTGGGTATACTTTCAATTTAAAAAACCAAGTCACAAGTGTTATTAACTAATCCTTTGATAACTACCTGCCCCAACATAGAATACTCTCCTTGCGAAAAGGTCTTATATGTTTTTATTTGTTTGTAATATAATAGCATACAGAGAAAAGGAAGCATAGACTGTAGTGATTCTCATTTTATATAAGTCCTTGGACTGGCAATCATGTAGTAAGGCAGGCTTTGAAGCTTATCTTTATGGGTTTTTACATTTGCTTGAGAATAACTTAATTATCTAATTCAAAAGGAGGGAGAATTAATAAAAATGAAGAATGAGCAAAAAGCACTTTAATAGGCTTCACTGGACACAGAGTAAGGTATTCGATACATTTTTTCTAAAGGGATGAATAAATGTGAAAAATTTTCTGAAAGAAATGGTTTCATGAACCATATGCTGGCCAGAAAAGGATTAGGTCCTGCGATGTGTGTCTAACCACCAGCAGCAGCTCTAGGTGGAGAAGGCAACATGTCCACCAACCTGGCATTGATGGCTTTTATACATTACATTTGGGGGAAGAAAGATGGAAGTTGTTTGGAGAGAATTTGCATTGGCTACCAACAAGGGGATGGAAAAAGGTGAAGAGGGGCAGTTCTATGATAGGTACATGGAGTGTAAGAAATAAATATTTACTGATTTTTTAAAAAATATTTATTGTTGAAAGTATTTTATGTCCCCTTTTGTTCTCTCATTGACCCCTTATAGCCAGCCTCTGCCCCTACCCCTACCCCAGGCCTCTACCACCCTGTGTCTATGGGCTATTCATATATGTATAAAAATTCTTTGGTTGATCTCTTCCCACCCACCCATCCACCCCCGCCTTACTACTTTTGATTGGTTACAGGAAAGAGACTGGAAAGTTTATGTATGCATATTTGGGATGTGGAGGCATCTAGAGGTCTGCTAATGTCCTCTGGAGGTTGCTTCAAACTACAACATGCATTCATTAATGTGAGAAATCTTTTGTTAGTTGTCCCCAGCTATTAACTGGTTAACTATTCCTATCTCTATAACTCTCCTGCTTCTATAATTTAATTTAGAATATCTCAGAATTTTTCTTGGGATATATATATATCTAGTATACACACACACACACACATACTAGAAGCCAGGTGCACAAAATTTGTGCATGGGGGGGAGGTCCCCTCAGCCCAGCCTGTACCCTTTCCAATCAGAGACCCCTCGGGGGATGTCCCACTGTCAATATAGACAGTCAGACATCCCTCTCACAATCTGGGACCACTGGCTCCTACCTGCTCACCTGCCTGCCTGCCTGATGACCCCTAACTGCCCCCTCCAACAGCCTGGTCACCTCTTACTGCCTTCCCCCCACCCCCCACCAGCCTGGTTGCCCCAATCTGCCTGCAGTTCAGTTGTTTGGTCATCCCTCACTAACCCCCCTGCCAGCCTGGTCGCCCCACGCAGCCTGCTGTTCAGTCATTAGTGCTACTGTGATGGTATCACGGACAATTTTCATATTCCTCTATTATTAGTATATATATATTCCCTTCTCAATGAGACTATAATTTCTCTAACAGTCATGATAACATTTTAAAATTATTTTATGCCCCTATGCTCCAACATTCAGCACAGTGCTAAGTAAATATCATTGCTTAATAAATAAGGCTTGATGAAGACACATTGCTCTTCAAGCAATGAGATCTACACTAATTGTACCAAATAAACACTCTGCCTTTTCAAGCTAAAACTCAAATTGCACATCAATATTAATATATAAGAAATGTTAAACCTTGTCTTTGTTGCTGTGATGGATGCATGCAAATTATTTCACTTACCAAGACGAAGCCTGTATATAATTTCATATTCAATGTTATACAATAATGAGGGCTAAAACCTAAATTTCCTAATATGTAAATGGCTTGAAAATAAGCTTCATATTTATTCATTAGCTGTTACCGAGACTACATCCCAACATTATTTTTTTTGTATAGAATTAAACTTTACAAACAACAAGAACATCTCACTCAATAGCTAATTCAGACTAAGATCATTATCTTATTATAATAAATACCTGGATAAACAATGTTTAAATAAGCATAGTCTTGTTTTACAGATTATTTTTCCTGAGGAAATTGTAATCACTATTGTTCCACAACGCCTGGCAATGAACAGAATGTTTATGAAGAGAATTTGAATTATTTTCAGTCATTCAACAGGTTTTCCTGTGAAGCATTACAAATCCCTTACTTCATAATCAGGTTTTTAAAACTCAGAGCAGAGGAAAAATGAGCTACTGGGTTAGATGTTATCCCACAGAGCTACCCACACCGCACAGATCACATTTATGAAACTGAATGCCCAACCTGAACATTTTCAAACATATTTGATTTGATAGAAATGTTTCAAGACACTGTCCTTTAACTTTGCTTATGAATATGGTCAAAGTGAGTGTAAGGAACAAAGCAAACTCCTAAAGAACTAGGGTGGGGGTGGGGAATAAACCTTCTCTTTGCTTTTATAATTATTTTGGGGTAGACTGACTTTGCAGTTTTTATTCCTTTAATGATCCATTCATTCATTTCCCAAACATTTACTGAGTTAAGAATTCAGGAATTAGGCATCAAATATTGAAAGCCTCAGGCTATTATACCCAAGTGGCTCACAAGGCAGAGGGGGAAATCAGAGAAGTAGATGACAATAATAGAGGTGGCTTAGGGCTCCCATTGCAGTAACCACAGGATAGATGTCATGTAAACATAGAATACCCCCCAACTCAGTGGGGAGGTCAGGGGAGTGGAATGGGTGGAAAAGGTTTTATAAGAGATGACACAGAAGGCTGTAGAAGAGACCGATCTGCACTGGACAGAGACTTAGGAGATAAGTTTGATTGGAGAGAGATCAGTTTACAATCTCACACCTAAGGAGTCATGGTGACTTCTGATTGTTCCCATAAGGAACCCAATGAGCAGAAGCAATTCAACTTGCAACCCAAGTAGTGCAAGAACGCCATAGTTTTCTAGGAGAGGTTACATACAGCATCTTAGTCAGGGAAGTGTAACAAGAAAAAGGACAAGAAAAAGATTATTTTGTTCTGGAATTTGTCACCTGTGGATATTCCAAACTATAAGTGATGCTACTGTTCTGGTAAGTTATGTGTTTTTCTAATTCGAAAACTAAAAAGAGCCCAAGACTAATAACAGTAGAAATCTGTGTTCTAGTTCCTATTCTATCTTTAGTTTAGCTATATACACTGGACAACTAAAGTTCACTCTTTGTGTTTTAGTTTTCTCATTGGGAAAGTATAGAGCTTTGCCTAAGCCAGTGAACCTCAACTGGGGACAGCAGGAAACAATTTTAATTGTCAGAACGTGGGGTAGGGGTTCCACTAGTTTCTACAGCATGGCCCCAGTTCAATTTACTCCCAGTTGCCCATAACAGAACTATGCTTATCAATACACCTTTTATTGGCTCTCCTCTGTTTCCTATCTTACTTCCCATTACCTCATATTTCCCTATATTGTCTCTCAAATAAACTACGTGTACACAAATCCTTGTCTCAGGGTTTGCTTTAGAGGAAATCTAAACTAAAACACGAGTCTCATTGCAGTGTTTCAGTGGCTTCATACTTTTGGTTTCGACTTATCCATTTCCTGAAAATTATGGTTGATGTAGCAGGTTATTCACAAACAATATTTATAGAAGAATGAAGTTCAAAAATGTTGAATATTTCTCTCAGTCTTTCCTTTATCACAAAAGACCTAAGATTAGAATTTTGGTTTGATTTTGTCACTATTTACATATTACTGTTGAAACTTTTCCTTTCTGAAATTTCTATTATAATGGAGTTTGAAAACCAGGGGACTCAATTATCTTTAATATTCTCTCCAGCTCTAAAATCTTTTTACCTCTTTAAAAGATTAAACACAGCTGGTTTTGGACACATATTTTTTGGTTGATTAAATGATCCCTTTTCTTATCAATAGTTGTATTTGCAACATATGTAACAAAGGTGTATACATAGTAAGTGACAGTGATGGCATTTGAACTGTGAAAATAAATGGAGACCACCCAAATGAGAACAAGCAATACATTGTCCATTGTATGTTGGTATATTCAATCCCCCAGAACCAGATAATTTTTACTTCAATGCTCACTCTCCAAATAATAATCTACTTTTCATAAAAGAATATATTACCAGGAAAAGTATACCCCTCCTAGTATGACATTATAAAATTAGTGTAATTATTCAGAATACTGCACTAAATATTTAAGGAAAGGGAAGTATAACATATGTGTATATTCTTTTTTTAAAAATATATTCCACTGATTTTCTACAGAGAGGAAGGGAGAGAGATAGAGAGTTAGAAACATCGATGGGAGAGAAACATAGATCAGCCGCCTCCTGCACATCTCCTACTGGGGATGTGCCCGCAACCAAGGCACACGCCCCTGACCAGAATCGAACCTGGGACCCTTCAGTCCGCAGGACGACGCTCTATCCACCGAGCCAAACTGGTTTCGGCAATCCTTTTTCTTTTTAAGCTTAGGAGAACAAATATATAGAATTGTAAGATGGAATTTGAAGGAAAAGAATGTGGGCGAAACATGCTGATATCTCAAACCATGCGTTCTTTGAAGGAGCTATGAATCTAGAAAGGAGTCTCAAATTCAACGGCCCCAGTGGACAAGTGGGAAGCACTAATGAATGAAACAAGCAGGACACAAGAAAACAGAGTGTGAAAACCTGCAGAACACCTGTCTACAACTTATGTTCTTCATCAGCTTCAGTCCTATAGCACTGTCGCCAAGGTGACCATTTTATATGACAACATTTGATCTTGAAATGCTGATGAGTTATTTTATAAACTAAAAGCTTATCAAAAATAAGCAAACAAAACTTGGTAGTAACAAACAAACAAACAAAAAACAATCTGAGTCTCATATGGATCCCCAATCAATATAAACCAGCGCCTAGAGAAACAACCCAGAATGCACATAGGGGATGCATACGGAGCTCCCCCCTTTACCAATGCTGGGCTAACCAGGCTACCCAAGCTTTTCCCTTTTCCATGTATCTAATTTCCTTTGCAACTCCAGAGCTGAATTGGACCAGGAGATAGAAATCAACATATGTTCTTTTATGTAAACCTCACAGGAACTCAGGGAGATAGGTATTATTATGCCTTCAGGCATTCATGAAAGTGGAGGCAAAATGCAAACTACTGTGCAAGGGGATACGGAAATAACTATACACCAGTGTGCAGAGGAAACGTGTAAGAAAGAAACAATCAGTGTATAATGAGGTTAATTGCTTTACTTGTCCTCTGAGGTGGGGAGCTTAGCGGAACCTTCAAAGAAAATGACTGGGAATGGATAAATGTAGGGTTTGCCTCAGGTTACAAGTTTGGAGAACTTGAATTAGTTAAAATATGTATTAACATCAAATATGTACACTCAGAAAAAAAACAAAAACTTTAATTGAGGTTATACAGAACTCTCCCAAAATATACAAGTATTTCAAGTAAACTCTTTTCTTACTCCAGAGGCTGAGAATACCCATTTCAAAGAACTGGCCTATTAAAGGGATAACTTTCCAATTTGGAAGCATTTGACAGTCTTTTGTTTCTTCACTGACTCTACAGATGGACAGAGGTTTTCATAAAGATAAGCCATAAATTTATTTTTCTTAGAAGATTAAAGTGACCAGCCCCTGCCTCTTTTTTTAAAAAAAAATAAAACAGATGCTTATCATTTCTATTTGCATCTTTGCATCTGAGTCTCCATGCAGGTGAATTATGAATTAATCTCCCACTCCCACCCTTATAATCGGGGACCCAGAGTTGGCATTACTGTCCCTGAGAAAATGAAACCAAGAGAGGATCAGCATACAATGTATCATTTCCCCAGGCATTCAGCAGAAAATGAACACGTACTGACCAATGAGTGGAATAACAGCTTTGTTGACAATGTCAGTGGAGGTGTTCAATCTCCAGGCAGAGGGGCGGAGGAACAAAGAGAGACTAAGCACAGTGTCTCTCCTCATATCTCTACCAGTTCTCCCAGCCCATAGGTAGGCAACTTCTAGCAGATTCCATCTGATTTTGAAAGCGAGACCTTTGTAGTTCTCTTCCTCTGAAAAATGCAAGTCACAGTTCAAAGAACTTAGGGTGGAAAAATATAACAATGCTGAAGTGGAAACAAGGCAAAGAAAGTTAGAGATAAACTTTGAATCATCAGAGGATAAACAGGTGGAAGGTGAAGCTCTTCATGGCAGAAAGCATTTCTAAACAGTGTTGCAGAATTGACCAGGAGACCGAAAAATACACAGGAGTAACCGGAGACACAGGAAAAACCCATTTATTTCCAGATGTTTCACATGTACTAGTACAGTGACTCAGGGGGTCAGTTCTCCAAATCCTGAGCAAACCAATATGGAGGAAGCTTGCCAGTGGTTCTCAACCTTCTGGCCCTTTAAGTACAGTTCCTCATGTTGTGACCCAACCATAAAATTATTTTTTTTGCTACTTCATAACTGTAATGTTGCTACTGTTATGAATCGTAATGTAAATATCTGATATGCAGGATGGTCTTAGGCGACCCCTGTGAAAGGGTCGTTCGACCGCCAAGGGGGTCGTGACCCACAGGTTGAGAACCGCTGCTTTATACCCTTTGTTTCTTTGTCCCCCATATATGGATCAGACTTCCACTTTTGTGGGCTTTGCAAAAAGCCCCGTGTGTTGGGATAGGGGCGGTGAGACCACACCTAAAGGCCTGGCCTGGTGCCAGCGCTGATAACCCCCTCCTGGAGTTGTGTATTGTTCATGGTTTATGGCCTCTTTAAAACTTGCATATTTAGGTAAACAGGTCTTTCAAGACCAGATAATTAAGGAAGGGGCAGTGACTAGGCTAACAGGAATGTGCATTAGGGATACTTATTAACTAGGTACAGAGTTAGGCTGCTGGTCTCCCCCCCCAAAAAATATCTTATTTTCCTCATTACCAGAAGGCCTTGAAGAATTCCCTTTGCTCACAGGATGATGGTCATGCTATTTTAGGAAGTTAAGGGACTTCTTTGCAGAAAGATCACTCCAAGCAACACCCCAAACCACATTTTTTCAACTTCCTTTTTCACGCTAATTGTTGATATTTATATGAATTAATGAGAAAGGGCTTCTATTTGGATTATAGGAATAGCTTGATGCTCACCTATGACACCACACATTTGCTTCCATTTCAAATGCATTGACACTATGGGAATGACCTTATCTACCAACATGATACATACAGAAAGTAGTCATACAGCCTTTTTGTGGAGAACAGATGAAGGCAAAATGCCCCATACCAAGCACAACTGTGGGATTAATATATAAATTGAAATTGAAAATCTTCTATAACATTACCGCCAAGGGACTATATTGTTACCTTTATAATTAGCTAGTTATTAATAATAGGACAGAAGCGAAGGGAAGGCCAGATATTATAAGCACTGCCATCTGGGCAGCTTCACAGAGATGCTAGAACTTTACACTCCCCAGAGAACCATGGCCCATTCCCTGCAGGTCTTCCCTTGGGAGAAGGGGACACCAAGGGGAAGATGGGTGCATGTGCAGTGACACTGAGTCACATAGGGAAGGTGGCTGTCAATCTATCCTAAAACAGAGATCATTGCTAAAGGGGGTGAGGACACTAAAAATGCTCAAAAATCTTAGAAGGTTAAAATCCTAAGGAATTCTCACTCTCTCTGGTTCCTCTCTTTTTCCTCTGGTTTGTTTCTGCTTCCTTGCATTCACCTGTGTCCCTAGAAGCTGCATGGCCCACAGCCATGAGGACCCCACACACAATGGACTGATGGACTGCAGCTGGGAACACAAGTTACGCTAGCCTGACGCTGGATTGGACTGTGCAAATATTGAGCAGAAACTCTGGGCAACTGCTTTAGTTGCTCTACTGAAGACACAGCTTGACTTCTTCCGTGGTATGATGGAGGGAGGACCTTGGAAACTCAGGGGTTTAATTCCACACAAATAAATGCCACTCATGCTTCCATGCAATTCCTTTTCTTGTGACATCTCAAGAAACCCACTTCCACAGGAAACCGGTGGGGGGCACGGAGAGCTCCACACCAATAACAAGGTGACAATTGTCTTTGGGTGATCTTGTAGGAGTTTTATGGAAAATGATATGATTGCTTTCTGCAACACACACACACACACACACACACACACACACACACACACACACTGATATCTCAGTTAAAAGATTAGACAAGTTGGTTGTGTGGCATTAAAGAAAAGCTAGTGAGCTATTTCACATACATTTTATAGAGAAGTGAGATACAAACAAAATAAAATCTAGATGGCTGACTAAACTCAACACATCTCAAAGTTTGGGCAGAGAGAATGCTAGAGACATGAATATCTGTATAGAATGATTAGCATGCTATCTGTACAATGTTGGTAATAACAGACTTTTTGTTTTCAAAGGCAGCCATTCCTGAGCTAAAGATGGCTGAGTAGAATGGAAAGCTTACCAAACGTTGAATAGCACTAAAGAAAGCAAAGTCTGTGTGTGTCTGTAGGGAAGTAAATAATTTATGGACTTTTATATTGCTCCCCTTCCCCCTGAAGGATACATGATCAAGGAGTTCGTTAGTTGCTAAATACATCTAGTAAGTTCCTGCAATGACTTAGAGGAAGAGGTGAGCCAGGTGAGCACAAAACCCTTTGGGAAGAGAGATTATTGGAGAGAGTTATCTTTGAGCTACAAAACCAGAGATACAGGTGGCAGAGCCAGCTATTGACTCACAGTGTGTCTGTGGCAAGTAAAGAGGAGTTCATTCAGCCTAAAAAATTCTTCAGATCGAGGAAGAGGAGGGAAAATAAAAGGTTAATTGAAATGACACAATGACATCCTCTGTCCTCCACCCAGGATTGAGTGGTTGACATTGCAAAAGCCCTATTGCATCCAGACATTCTGTTATTACCGTTCTGCTATCAATGCCAACATAGCAATTCCAAACACTTTATGCAGCATCTTGATTTGCCCTGCGGGGTGTAGGCTGCTGACATCTAGTCATTCTGAGACCGTGAAAAACAAAACAATTGCATTTGCTACCTGGGAGAAGGAAGGCAAATGCATACAAGCTATGTTACCTTCTGAAGCCCTTTCTGGCAATGTACCGATGTAGCTGGAAGTAATTGAACCAGAATCTCGATGTAAAATAGCCCACCTGCAATCTTCAATACCAATAGGTCTTTATCAAAGGGAATAAAAGCAAGAATGGGGTAAACAGAACATCAGGGAAATTTGTTTCACCCATTAGGTGCGGAATTTCCAAGGAGAAAGAAACAGCCATCCACCCAGGACTTGGGCTGTGTTGGAGAAACAAGCAGTGACTATGAATCCTTCCTAGCTCTTTCATTCTTACCCTCTGTGGAAATCATCCAGCACATTTTCATCACTTTGTTTTATTGAGTTTTCTAAAATAAATGATCCGACAGTAGCAATCAATTACAGTCCACCAATGAGTATAATTCAGAGGAACTGAGTTTCTGTTTGCTAGACATAATAGCCGCTAAATGCTGCCTTTGTACTATAAAATACACCTATATGCATTACCCTTAAAATGCCTGAGAATTGTGTTGTTGTTGTTGTTTTTTATTGACTCCCATGGCTATACAGAATCATTATAGAAGTCAAGTTCTAGGAGCCACAGGGCAACAAAGTGTCTTAGGCTAATGGGGACAATCTGTTTTAAAGGGACAGCACAGTCCCAGCAGCCAATAAAACATGTGTAATGATTCACCTAAGCAGGACAGCACAGGAGAGTCACCTTATAACAGCACCCTGCACACACTGGGTAGACTTACTTTTGTTTCATCTCTATTCTCTCAGTTCTTGCCTTTTGGAGAAGAATCCTATTCTGCTCAAGGCAGAGAATCAAGGAGAACATTTCTTCCTTGTATTTTTCCCTCTACTCACACATATACCTATTTTTACGAGAAGAGTGGGAAAAGGAAGAAGAAAAAAAGAAGAGAAAGGGAAAGTTCTTGGAAAGAAGTAAGGGAGAAACAATGAAAAAATCTAAGAGGAAATTGGATGATAGACTACCAAAGGCAGATTTTGATGGTTGAGTCCCTTAATCAAACACCCACTATTCACCGGTTCCTCCCCAACACACACATAGCTCAGCAGACAGAATGAAGTTTTCTTATTTTACCTCCATTCAGTACAACCTCTTGAAATTTGCAGAGCTTTGAAGTATATTCCCAAGAGGATCTTGCACTAGAAACTGGTAGGAAATAGATGGTCAATTGCCTTCATTCTCTTTAAAGCCATAGATCTATCTCAAAATTGACCAGAAATGTCAAATCATCTCTGATAAAATACACCAAATGGCTTAACACAGATTGACTCAGCCCAGGAGGGAACGTGTCCCCACGTGAAATAAAAAACATACCAGCATTTTTTAGATCATTTAAGTTGAAAGAGAACTCAGTTTATCTTACACAATCTTTTCATGATGAAGACCCCAAAACTAAGAGAAGTGCTATAATTTGTTCAAAGACACACAGTAAGTAAATGAGGGAAGTTAGAATCCAATCTAGTGCATTGTCCCCAATACCATGTTGCCTATTTAAGTAAATTAAAAAAATGGTGCAAGCCCTACAAGTGTAGTCATTTAATGTTTTAGAAATAATGCCTTTACACTTAATAAATTTATTCAAATAATAACAGCAATTATGTGCTAAGTGCTGGTGATACAGGCAAGAACCAAACACACAATGGCTATCTACATAAATGTTATTCTAAGAAATAGTGACAGACCTAATGTCCATGGGCAAAAATGCAACCCACAATCCAACTATTATAGTTTGCAAGCTATTCACACCACACCTACCACTGTTACAAAGATATCTTATTGAGGTGCAACAGTTTCATATTAAATAAACATAAGATGATAAAATTTCTAATAATTTGAAATTTGTTTTAAAAAAGGTTCTTTTTAGGAAAAAAATATTTTTTTTAATTCAGGAAATTATCCAATATCTCCTATTGAATGCCTCCATTTTTTACCAGTTGGAGTTAATAGGAGGGTTGTGTTTCCAATGTTTTAATATCTGGGAAATGATTGAATGCCTTAGATGATTGAAGATAACTTAGCTTAGACTTACAGCGTGTGCCTAATGCCAAACAGATTAATCCTCAGGAAATCCCTCGAGCCATCCACTTTCCTGTCATGTCATTTTGTTTAAATATGAGACAGTCTTTGGATATTTCATGGTTGGAAAAACATCAATTATAGAAACACACATTGGTTTTTATTGTTCTTTTCCTTTTATTGTAAATTGCAGTTGCCTTCATACAGGCATATAGTATGTGAAAGAAGAATGATTAAAAATATTAAATCTTAACACTAGATAGCATTAATGAAAGAAATGTCAAAATAAAAGTATTTTTGTTAACATTACTAAGTTAACTTTATATATCAATCTTAAGTTTGCAATGTAGTTTCACATTTTTATCTTATATAATGATCACACTAACTCTAAAAGGAAGGTATTAGTATTATTTAGGGAGAATAAAATGTTATACAGGGAGATTAAGTTACTTGACCAATATTAAAAAGCTAGCAAACAACAGATTTAGTGTTTACATTGCCTTGGGAATCCAATTCAATTGTACTTTCTACCAAAACAAGGAACTATATACTGAATTCATTTGATTAGCAGTTTTGCTACTTAATTTGATCATTCTTCACACAAAGCACAATATCAGTATTTAAGAAAAAGCCCTAGAATAGGAAACGCATATTATTTTTATTTATTCACCCATTTACAGATATGCATCTATCCATGCCAAAACCAAGTCACTGGCATTGTTCTGCCCAACTCCTGCCCCTCAAATAACTCCTAGAATATCTACTTTCATTTTTCCTTGGAATAGCAGACATATTGTTTTTTTTAATCCTTTACATTATGAATCTTTCCCACTATACGATCAAGAAAATATTAATCATGTGGCTTCACCTTCCCATGAAAGTGCCTAATTAAAATTGAACCAGTCCCTGTGGTAAATGTAAAATGATTTAATTATCGTCAAAATGATCGCAATTGAGTAGCTTCTGTTTCAAAGACTCACTCTCCCAGTGCTAAGAAGCTCATTAAATACAATTTGCAGTAATGTACTGCTGTCGTGTTTCCTTTCTGAACCACAGTGTTATATTAAAGTTTTTTTCATTATTTCCCTGTAGGGCAGCATTAATGTGACACATCATGTAAAAGAAAAGCTTAAAAGAGACTCAAAGACGCTCTGCCTTTTTATTTTCTCACTAGATGCTAATGGTGAGCAGCATGAAAAATAGTCAATAAAGAGTCCGCAGCCTGACTGACAAAGGCAGAGAACAGTCTAAAAAAGTGGTACTATTGGTGCGTTCTCTGTAAGTCTAAATACTTGTATCTATTCTTATATGATGGCAAGTGTGTGGACATGGCCGTACAATGTCGATGATGCGTTTTGTTTTGGGTGATTATGTTTTCATAGTCAAATGTTTTTCATGGATATATGAGCATTGCAGTTTTAAGGTTCTGTTCAAGAAAGTTTACTCTCCTGGAAATGTGGAATTAGTATTTTCAAGAAAAAAATTTCTTTTCAATCTAAATTATCCAGTACTGCAAAACTGTATAAAGGAATCACTCCACTGAATAATTTGTTATTTAGATAAATTGAATAGGAATTTTAAAAAGCATTTTTTAAAATATGAAAATATTTTCTTGTTCATCTCTTCACAAAATAAATGTACTAAATGATTTCAGTTTCTGAGGTAACTATTAATCCACAAGTAGAAATAAAAAAAATAATTTAAGGGACGATAGATAAAATAAATATATTAATTACATACTTGAAATAATTGGTAAAAATAATACACCTAAATCTCTTTAAAAAATTGATTCTATTTCAACAGTCAGACCTGAAATATAAAACGATGCCACATCTATTTTGCAAAACATGTTACTGTTATTCAAAAGCTGTCACAGAAAGGAAGGGTATTAAGCAGTTGGGAATTTTCAAAGCTGTTGAGATCCATATATATCTCAAGATTGGTTACTCTATCAAAAACAAATACCAAGACAAAAATAAAATGTAATCTAAAACAAAATATAGATGCATCTATGCAGCACCAAAACAATAAGTCTTTGGTTAGTTTCCAAGGCATTAATTAATTCCATTAAATAACTGGTTTAGATTTTGATAAAGAACAAACTGTCTTACCAAACTTTAAAAAGGTAACTTTTGAAGATCATTTAGTAACCTCTCTTCTCTTTTCTTATTCACTTCCTTCTATTATCATCATAATTAGCTAGCTGGTTTATTAGTCTATTTATATAAAAGCCCAGCAACTGGAATGGCAGAACGACCAGAACAACCAGAAAGACTGGTGGCTCTGACGTGCACTGCAGCAGCCAACCAGCCTGATCTGGGCCTTGATTGCTTCCCCCATTCACCCCCCTGTTCAGCCTGCCTTTGATTGGCCCCCAACATCTCAATCTGGGGTAGGGCCGGCTGGCCAACCGCCTGAGGTCCCTCCCCCGCACCAACCCAGCCCTATGGGACCCCTTTGGGGTGGGCCATCCGGACCCCACTGTTGCATAAATTTGTGCACTGGGTTTCTAGTATTAATAATAGAAAGAGAGCAAGGGGAAAGCCAGACATTATAAGCATGGTCATCTGGGCAGCTTCACCAGGAGGCTACAGCTTCATGCTTCCCAGGCAGGCAACCGTCTGTCCATTCCCTGCAGGTCAGTAGGGCAAGGGTTCAAACAAAGGTGAGATGTGCACATGTGCAATGAAGATAGGATGATGTAGGGAAGGTGCTTGCCTGTCATTCTAGCCTGAGAAACACTGGATTAGTTAGGGGGTGGACCACCTCAGAAGCTATTGAAATCTTGGAAACTTAAAATCCCCAAAGAGTCCTCTCTCTCTTGCTCTTGCTCTTGTTTGTTCCTGCATTCTCTTGCTTGGTGACCCACACTCGCCTGTGCACTCACCTGTTCTCTCTCCATACACATGTGACCTTAAATAGCCGCATCATTCATGACCCTGCAGACTCAGACTTCACATGCAGGATGCTGGACTGGACGGGACTTTAGTATGGAGCTGAAAATATGTGCAGTGGCCTTAATTCTGGCCCTGCTGAAGACAAGATTGGACTTCTTCATGGTGAAAGGAACAAAGATGGGACCCTAAAATGGAAGCCCTTTAATTTTACCTCATCAATAAAGCTTTCCAATGGAGCTCCACCCTTCCATGGGGGCCTCAGGAAATTATTTTTCTTGTGTGCCACAAGAACTACACTTCCAGCAATAATATTTTTTTCAATGTTTTCGTCCTGCCTTTATCCCTTCCTGGTTTTAATTGTAAATGTTTGCTTTTAATTATCCAAGTTATGTAAAAAAAAATCCTCTGCAGAAAGATTAAACCAACTACTTCTCTTCTAACAGCAAGATGGTACCCATTTTTCTACATATTCATCAACATAATTTATTCCTAATCAAGCTGATTAGTGAAAAATGAAATATCGTTGCTAATTTAATTTGCACTTATTTATTAATGAGGTAAGGCATATTTTATATGTGAATATTCCATGTATACTTGTTGCTTTTTATTTGTGTTTTATGTTTTTTTAATATAGATTTATTGATTTCAGAGAGGAAAGGAGAGGGAGAGAGATAGAAATGTCAACAATGCGAGAGAATCATTGATCGGCTGCCTCCTGTACACCCCACACTGAGGATCGAGCCTACAACTTCCACATGTGCCACGACAGGGAATTGAACCATGACCTCCATGTTCACAGGTCCAAGCTCAACCACTGAGCCATGATGGCCGAGCTATTTATTAGTTTACTGTTATCTTTTGTTCATTTTGTTGAGAGAATTATTTCTCTCAACAATTAACTTATTTCTAATAAAAATTTATTCTACCTATTATATTTATATTAAAAATATTTTGTCCCACGTTGTCAGTGAACTATGTTTTGTTTTGAAAATTTTATTAGTTTGTATACAATATTATATTCATTATATTAGTTTCAGGTATACAATACAGTGATTCAATATTTTTATACCTTACTTACAATGTGATTACTCCACAAATTCTAGTAATAATCTGTCACCATGCAAATGTATCACAATACTACTAACTATATTCCTCTTTACCCTTTCACCCATCCCCCCATAACACCTCCATTTAGGTAACTGGCCCTGTTTCTATGCGTCTGTTTTTCTTTTGTTTGTTCTTTTGTTGTTGTTGTTTTAGTCTTCATCCCATTATGTGTTTTCCATTGATTCTTAGAGAGCAAGAGAGGAGGGGGTGGGAAGACAGAGAGAAACATCAAGGTGAGAGAGAAACATCAATTGGTTGTCTCCCATAGGTGCCCTGCTTAGAATCGAACACAATTTATTAGTGTAAGGGAGGAGGCGTCAATCAACTGAGTCACCTGGCCAGGACTGTGGACTACTCTTTGATGAATGATATTTCCTCTTATTTTAAAATCCTCTGTTCATATGTATTACTTTGATAATCCTCAATATAGTTTAAACTTCTTGAGGATACAAAATACAGCTTATTCAGTTTAGTATAGTGTCTAATAGGTAGAAGGCAGCTGAAATAAGGTGAAATGAGTTATTTTCTTTTTAAAATACCATCCTATGTTTTTCCATCCCACTTCTAAAGATATAGTTTATCTTTTATTTCTAAGCAGCTAGTATTACAGCCAAATCATTAAAGACACTCAAATATTGATTGACTGAATGTTTAAATTTTAATTCTATACAATAAAGACTCGATTTGCTAAACCTACTTATTATTAATTAAGGACCATCAAATAATTATACACTTTGATATTTGTGACTGTGTGTGATCTATTTATTTATTTTTATTTTATTTTATTTTATTTATTTTATTTTAATCTTTGCCTTTTTTTAATATTCCACAATGGATTCCAGGAGGCTTTCAAAAACTCAAACTATAATCCTCATAATTATCAATAAACATATGAAGAAACTGAGGCACAGCCTGATTTAATGATTTATGGCAGAGTATGAAGTTTGCAGGTGACAGGGCTGGGCTTTGGACCAGAGAGTTGGGCTTTTCTTTGGATGCACTTCCTCACTTACCTGTATGCTGTACTGAAAAGACAGAGGCAGAGAGATAGATGTATAGATATGTTTTTCTCATCTATAGAACAGAGGTGATCTACCCAGATAGGTGCTATGAACATTAAATGAATTAATACAGGAATAGTCTTATTCCCATTTCTGTCACATAGCAAGGGCTTTGTTTGAGATTATTATTATTATTATTACTAGAGGCCCAGCATGCAAAATCGCACGAGATCCAGACCCGGAGCACTGTGGGACACAGCATCAAGTCCCGCCGGCACTGCGGGACCTATCAATGCACCTTCTGGTGACCGGTCTTTGGTCGTTATGGTGTTATGACCACTGGGTTTTTATTATATAGACTAGAGGCCCAGTGCACGAATTCATGCACTGGTGGGGTCTGGCCAGCCTGCACCGATTGGGGCCCATGGGGCCGAGCCGGCTCAGGGGAAGGTCCCTGGGTGGTTGGTGAGTTGCCCCCACTCCCTGGTTGAACTCCGTTCGAACTCCCGGTCTAGGGGACAATTTGCATATTACCCTTTTATTATATAGGATGACTTTTGTATCCTAACAATATATTTTCACCATGGTTTATATAATAGCTTTCTTCATCTTTAATATCTTCTCTGACTACTTCCCAGGCCAATTCCCTTTTGTAACATTTCACTCTAAGCATCTGCTTCTTTGAAACCACTATATTCTGCTCACTCTACTCATACAGTTTTCTTCAATCACCTTATGCACTCTCACATCTTCCAGCAAAAGCAGCACAGCATCAAAGCTATCATCTCCAGCATTCACCTCTCTCCTACATATCTGTAGCTCCCTATTGTACATTTCCACCTAGATATCTTTCACGTGAAGTTTCTCAACGCTAAACTCATTATATCTGTGCCCTATGCCTGCATCCCCTGGTTGGAAAAAATTTGACAAATCTGCATTTTAAAATGTGATGAGAGCATTAGCAGGTTCTGAATAAATTAAAGTAATATACAATTTAGAAATGAAAGTGTCTAACTCAGTGGTTCTTAATAGGGGACCATTTTACACCCCAGGGACATTTGGAAATGTCTGTTATCATAATTTGAGGGAAGATGCTACTTGCTGGCATGTAGTAGACAGAGGCCAGGGATGTGACTAAACATCCTTTTATGCACAACACAGGCCCTCACACCAAATCATTATCTGGCCATAAAAGTAATAACACCAAGTTTCAGAAACCCTAGTCCAAATTTACCAGCAGAGTCCAGATTTGGGGAAGTGGTCAAGTAGCTGTGAAACACCCCTTTATTTATATACAAAAGAAAAAGAAGGAGGAGAAGAGGCAGAAAAGTAGGAGAAGGATTCTTGTGTTCCTTTCTGCTCTTTTTGTATAGAAAGAAATATATGATCAAACATACTGGCAAGGAGCAATATGAATAATGAAATGATTGTTTCCAGTTTTGTTTCCTTATCTGCCCATTATGAGCCAAATGTAGAATATTAGTAAAAGGAAAGAGAGGAGAGTGGTGAGTAGGGGTGAGAGCAGCAAATAGAGGGAGAAACTAAGAGAAAATAGAGAAAAAGGAAGAGGAAGGAAAAAAAAGAGTTGTTTCTTTTGAGTCAAGAGATGGGGTGTTTTACAGTTTCACACTTTGAATGACTGAGGTAATTGTAGCATTTAACTAATTAGGAGACAACGTGTAATTTAAGAGAAATGCCAAGTTCAACAGACAAACAAGGCAAAAACAAGTAAAAAAAATAATTTATGTGGCCTTAGAATATGTGTTTTATTTAAGCCTGGATATGAGCTGCTCTTAAAGGAAGCAATGGTGGACAACAGTTAATAGTCAGACCCCCAGGCCTCAAATTATCTTCTGAAGTTGATTATTTTCTTTTTCTCTAATTTTGCCTAATTTTGTTGACATTCTGTGTTTTAGCAATTAGTATTACCAAAAAAGAGCTGACACCCTTAAAAAATAACTGAATCAAAATGTATCTGATATTTACATTCTCAGTTATTTATATTTTTTATATTTGAGAATTTCAGTGAGAGGTCTTCAAATTTAAAAAAACACACAAAGAAATAAAGAACAACAGATTAAATTCATGACTTGTGACTCATGTGTGACTCTTCAATCATCT
>NW_005871351.1:469032-499457 GCF_000147115.1 Myotis lucifugus | reverse complement strand
TTGTTTAACATCTAAGTCCATGACCTTAATTTTTGCTTACTCACAGCCCAAACAGGGACTATCCTATCTTCCATAGCTATTTATTTAAATTGTGATATAATAGGTATTTTTAAAACTATAAGTTGGCTATTATAAATTAGGATGTGGGTTGTGCTAAAAAGAATTTTATAGAGGCAATGGTCTTAGCATTTAAAATAAATAGGTAGAATTTTTCTTAACAGAGGATAAGTTGATTTATGGGCTATTTTATGGACTTAAAATGGACTTATCTGGACTTTTAACTTTTGGATTTATTTGGTTGATACTATATAGGCATGTTCTGAATAGAGAAACCAGGGAACTCTAGGAGTGGAAAAAATATATGTAATTTGTGGACACAAAATTTAAAAACAAGCAAACAAACCAAACACTGAAATTTTATCATGGATAGTAATTAAAGATGTTCTCCCCTTTGAGTAAAATTCTAAAAGAAAAAAATGGGGCTTAAAATTTTTGAATTTATATGTTGGAAACATAAAAGTGTGTCCTAATGAGAAGCCTGAGAAAGAATAGCAAATTAATCACATTAGGAAAATGTTGCCCTTTGCATTTCCTTGCTCCTGGGAACTTAAATGCTGAATTTTAATGTTGCATTAACATTTGCAATAAAAGTTAAAACCCTAAAAGTAAAATGCAAACTTTCTTGCAGAGCAATGTGGTAATTGTACAAAATAACTACACATAATAATTCAGGAGGTCTAAAGGGAAGGATAAATTGTTGTCACCTGAATTTCCGAAGGAATTTCCAAAGGGGGTTGATGAAGTTACTGACCTAATTAGAGTTTGCTATGATATCAAAGATAAATGCTGCACATTAGGCTTGCTTGATTTGATAGCTATTTTTCTGAAAAGGCCTGCATCTATAACCATTGTAAATATTTCCTCAACTGCTACATTGTCTTGGATATACTGTATTTTTATTTTGGTTCAAACAACACTGATTTTTATTCATTTTATTTATTTTTATTTTTATTTATTTTTTACCTAAAGCACTTTGATTTTCACTTACTGGATTTCACCAGTGCCCCATAAACAGCACATTTGTGTCATTCATATATAGGAGGCTTAAAGAACTAAAAGTCAAAACCAGGTACTACTAAATATTTTTTTAAAGAAGTATTAAGTCTGGGCTTCTGTAGCCAAAGGAACATGTGAGGATAAGAGAAAGAAATGATCATACATAACTTTTGAGTAACAGGCATGTTTGTTTGTTTGTTTGTTTTTAGTTATCACACAGTCTATCTAAAAAATAACCCAGGACCAACTCTAAAACAACTTCCAAAGCAGCAGGAAAAAAATATTTCATACAAAGCTCTTTCTAGAAAAAAGAAATCACAAATAGACAATATTTACAAGAATGATACTGTGTAATTCATACGTTAGCCTAAATCTAAAGACTTTACCAACTGAGCCCAGTCTCCTTTGGCAAATCACAGAATTGGGAGATAAACAAATGCTGTGTATCCATAGTCTGGGGCTGCTAGTTACATAGCAAAAGCTGAGTGATCTATATCATCTTTGTTGTGGTGTCATCTTGTTTGACTTGCCAAATTCCTCAAGTTTTTATAAATGTACTGCCTAAATTGATGGGGGGTAGGGGAGAGAGGGTCCGAGACCAATGATTACTATAAAACTACAGTGAGTAAAAAGGTATGTACCAATAGGACAATTGATCCCTGGAACAATATAGAGAGACCAGAAATGAATAGATGTATTTAAGGAAACTTGATTTATTATGACCAAGCTGTTATTTATTTATTTATTTATTTATTTATTTATTTATTTATGTATTTATTTTTTGGTGGATATAATTTTCAATAGAGGTGTCTGGGAAAATTATTTTTTCATCTGGAAATAATGATACTTTGCCACAACATTATACTATAGAAAAAAAATAATTCCACGTGGCTTACATATTGCTAATTGAAAGATAATCTTTAAAATGTTTAGAAGATATTCTAGGCAGGTACCTTAATGACCATGAGCAGGAAAGCATTTGTTAACAGCACACAAATGCACATACGAAGCACAGTCCATAAAGAAGAAAGTAGATTCACTCAACTATGATCTATGTATCAAAAAATATTAAACTAGAGTGAAAAGAAGAGAACATATACTATTCTCAAAAGCTATTTTTTTAAAAATAGTGTTTACTCATTAGTAATAAGGGAATTTTAATTCAGAACCTTAAGATGATGCCATTTCAATACATCAGACTGGCAAATTATTTTTGAAAAACTTAAATGATACCAAATATTGGCAAATACATAGATAAAACAGCAACAAAATTGTCTCAAGCGGTTGGGAGTGAAAAATAGTAGCACTACTTTGGAAAGACATTTGATATTATGAAGCAGTATTAACTGTGCACCTACTACATGACTCAGCCTTTGCCCTCTGAAGCGTCTAGGAAACTCTTGCATGAGCAGCAGATGTCACTAGCAAGAATGCGCATAAGTGCAATTTGTAGTAGCAAGAACCGGAAAAAGCACAAAGCCATTAAGAATAGAACGGAATAATATACAGCAAAGAAAATAAATGAACATTATAGTGAATTACAGACAAATCCTAGAAGAACTTGTGCATTATGAGCCCACTTTTATAAAATGCAAAAACATGCACAAAAATTCAAATGACATTCAAATATATGCAGTAACACCTTCAAACAAAAAGAAAGAGGATAATAAACACAAAATTTAGAACACAGGTTACTTCAGTGGAGGAAGGATATATATGCGCCCCTGGGCAACACCCTTGGCAGATAGGGTGGTAGATCCATAAACTTGTGTAGTACTATGATTCTTTATATCTCACACATGTTATGAACATTCTCTTATATCTACTTGATGTTAAAAAATGATTACTTTAAAAAAGAAAACATGTCATCAGTTTGCTTATTGGAATTGATCACCAAGGAAGCAATTTTCCATGCCAGTGCTTCTTCCTGCAGGTCCTAGGAAAGCTCCTGGCTCACATTTGGGCCTCTGGGCAGGGGGTCATAACAGATGTTTGCCGTGAGCTGAAAGGAAGCTGGATGGATGCCAACAACAGTGCTTATGACATTGCTCTCACCCAGGCAGAGACATTAAAGTCAGCCTCTCAAGAAAAGCAGTAGCGTGCTCTATCCAATAGGTCACGGATTCCTGAGAGTGTCAACGCTATACTTCATAACTGCCTAAAACCCATATTGAAAAAGCAACCCTCTTCTGCCCATTTCTCCCTGAGAATTTGCCAAACCCATTAACCTTTTTATTCTAAAGAGAATGATTCCCCTACAGGTCCAGAGAGCCAGGAAGAAGTTTGTGACCGCTGTTCTCAGAACTGTAGGGAGGACCGTCAGAATAAGAATGAGGATTGTGATGCTTGGCTGTGCCTACTGACAGGGAAGCAGGGACCTGCAGGAGCAGCTCGAACTTGAAGGTTGCTGTCAATCACACTGAGAAATGAGCCATGATCTTGCCCTTTTTTTCTGCAGGGCTGATTCTTTTAGCAGCTTTGTTCTGACCCTGGAAGATTCCACCTCATTCACAGCCTCTATATTTTGATGATGGGCATCACCGGGTTCTCTGTAGTTCTCCGTGGACTTACAAGTTTTATAAATTGCTTGGCATTCATAGGAATGCAGTACTCAGTGGGGACATATCCATCTGTTTGTTTGTTTTTTTCTGGATTATTATCAGTCATAAAAACAGAACCATGCATTTCTGCCATGCTTCAGAATTTATAAGTTTTTTTCAAATTTATGTGTTTATCTTTTTCAAGAAAACTGTGGCTCAATTTTTTTTAGAAGCTATTTTTCACCGACCTCATTTCCATTTTGTTTAAGAGTTTGTGGAAGAACGGCTCAAGATCACTCAGTGGTTGTCCCTGCCCATTCAGGGGCCTGAGCGGTGGGGACTGCAGACCGGCCTTCAGGAGAAAACTGCTGAATACACACCTGCAAGGACACCTGCGGCCTCCAGACCTCATGGCTGAGTAGCAGGGAACCCAGAAACTTGAGAAGCCCATTCACCCTGAACTTCCTCCATGGTCAGCATCTTTTAAGATTGTCACACCAGATAAGAATCAGAGCTGGCCTGCCAGCGAGGCTCAGTAGTTGAGCATCTACCTATGACCCAGGAGGTCATAGCACAAGTTCAATTCCTGATCAGGGCACATACCAGGGTCGCGGGCTCTATGCTCAGTAGGGGCATGCAGGAGGCAGCCAATCAATGATTCTCTCTCATCATTGATGTTTGTATTCCTCACTCCCTCTCCCTTCCTCTCTGAAATCAATAATATATAATCATAGCTAGAAGTTAAGCTCAGGTCTTTTGAAATCTCAGTGCTTCAAGCCTTCTCCATTACATCACAAAGACTCTTCAAATTACACATTTGATGAAGAGGTTTGAGGAGTGGAAAATTATACCTTATATGCTGTGATTTAAACAGTTGAAGGTAATGCTTTGTTTTGCTTGAGGATAGATTAGGTGCCAGTCACTGTGCTGTATACTTTCACACATGGTTACCTGTTGTGTCCATTCAAGCCTCTGATTTTTTTACAAAAGAGCCCTCCACACTAAATAATTACTTATCCCAAATTGCCAGCAGTGCTGAGGCTGAGAAATCCTGGGGCCCTGGGCAAAGGAGAGATAGAAGCAAAGTGCCAGGATTTGACCAGGAGTAAAAAGATTGCAAACTTTGAATCAACCGCTTACTGGCTGATTAGCTGTGGCTCCAAAGGAAATTGCTATATGTGTGAATAACCATTGTGGAAATTAGAGGACATTTAAGTCACCTGCCAACTTTCTAAGTGATGAGAGAACCAAGTAAACCACAAGCAAAATAGCACCAAAAATAATGTCACCGCTCAAACTTAAAGACTCTTTCATTTTTATTATTTAACACCAACAACAAAAAAAGTTCAGACTTCCAGAAAAAAAATCACACTAGCAAAGGCATACTGTTACTTTTAAACTAGAAGCCCAGCATGTGAAATCGCATGGCCCCGCCCACTCACGTGGCCTCGCTGTGCTCGCAGCACCCCCCACCCATGCTCACAGCCCCACCCACCTGTGCCCATCTTTGGTCCTTACGGCGTTAAGGCCATGGGCTTTTTATATATATATATATATAGATATGCAGGAGTTTTCTGATACCACTGGTAGGTGTTGATCAAATAAATGGCTGCTGCCTCCCCTTACTTTTCTCTATTGGTCTGAGGATTAGGAAACTGATGGGCACTGAGCCTTCACTGGAGAGAGAAAGAAATATTCATTCCCTACCCTCTCATTTACTTCCTTTCTCTTGCTCCAAGCCTTGTGTTAATAAAGTATAGAAGGAAGAAGGAACTAGAACTATAGATACTTGCAAGCCTTGTGTTAATAAAGTATAGAAGGAAGAAGGAACTAGAACTATAGATACTTGCATGCATCCTCCTTCCCATATAAGACCTATAATTTTCTGAAATTTTCACAAATGCGTTACTTCTTTTCCCTTTTGACTGCCTATGTTGAAATTCACAGAAACCAACAAAAGACATCATGAAGTCTCCAGCAGGCATCATTTATTTGGACAGAGTAGGGAGGCTATTTTAAAAAGGGCAGTAATTCCTTCTTGCTGACAAAAGATAAAGGCTTACAATTTCCTGCTGAAATGTGTACAATACCTTGTATATTGCGAACATGTAATCATCTTTTGAAAAAAAAAAGGAGAAAAACACCAATTGGCAACACTTTACCATAGAAGCGAATGTGTTCCTGTAAATCGTGAATATTTTGTAATTCTAGTCTTCCAAGGGAAGCAGATGAAGGTTAATTGTTCAGCCCAGACAATAGTCCAAGTCAACTTAAAACGTTAGTGAAGTTAGAAAAGTTGCCATAATTAAACTAGTCTTTTCTCAAGTAAAGTTTGGCTCCCCTTAGATCTTAGAGTTGCACCTAATTGCATTAATGTGAGGTCTGTCATATTCCAAAGAGGCACAGAATGAGCAATTCGATTCCATCTGTCCTGAATGTTACTGAGGAAACCAAAGCTTCTGTTGGATGGTGAATATTCTACTACTGAGAGTATACCAAGACTGGTTGCAGTAATTAAAGTGAGCAAAATTATGTTCCTCCACGCAAACTGCCATGTTTTTATATTGCTCCCCATCCTCCCACAGAGAATTATGAAGGGACATTTGCAGTAAGAAACAATATTTGTACACTGTCATTTGGGAATCATTATCACCCTTTAAACCACAGTTATCGGTGTCAGTGGTAGAGCTGGTGGATACTCTGTGGCCTTTGAAATCGTTCCCTGCTACAATAAAGACAATGCTATTCCAAATGACTAGTGAGGTCACATTTAGATTGTATTAGGAATCAGAATTTCTTAACTATTCATCTTCTTTCCTATAATAAAAAATAAAGAACTAAACCATTCTAACCTAATTAGGGCCTGGAGCCCTGAGGCGATATTGGAAGTGGGTGGTTTGTTCTTGGATTCCCCTCTTGTTCCAGCCCTTTACTCTGTTCCCTGTTTATCCCTGTGTTTTCATATTTAGATTAAGACCCAACCTCACAAGGCTCCCATCCCCCCTTCCTGCCCTTCACATACTTTCATCTGCTTTTCTCATTAGTTGGAGAGTTATGATTGCCTAATCTCATAAACGATCACACACCGGAATTACAAAATCTGGGCTATCTTCCTTATGCTGCAGTCTTAAAAAGATAACCGCCATTGGATTCTTTCAAACACAGACCTTGTTCCTTTATTTCATCCTTGGGAAACCAAGTTCAATCAGAAAGGAGTGTGGACCCCCAGGGGTCGCCAAAACTATCAAGGAGATCCAAGAATGACCAAGCCAAAGCAGCTCTGGTTTGATTCCTAAACTGTAGCCACCATTATCTTATAAAAAGATTGTTTGAAAAATTAATACACTTGATTTTTGCCTTCAGGTTGCTTAAGAGATATAAGTGCATACAAAAGATAGCAGTATAAGAAAATACCTAAGGGGTCAAGTGAAACATGGTGATTATATAAACCCAGGGTTTCAGACAAATGGTACAGGGCAGGGCTCCGGGAGGTCAGAGATCATTTTATCTTCATCTTCCAGGTAGCCGAAATTTGCTTATGACCCTGGTTTAGGGCAAAGGAAATGATAATCTTAAGTCATTTTATAGAGACCTCAGAACAGTAAGAATTAGAATCTTTCCAAAGGAATAGGTCAATCATGAAGAATGAGCCTCATGTTTAATTCATAAAATAAAATCTCTGTGATTTGTAGTAACATGTATAGGTGCTATTCACAAGCAAAGGAGTATAATCATATTTTCATGGGCAATGTCTCAAGTGATGCAAGAGGGATTCATTTCAGCTTAAATTAAAATAATTTAACTCAGCAGCAACTCTACTGAAAAGATACACATGGCCGGAGGAGAAGAGACTATTAATTATGGCAAAAGAGGGAATTGACCCTCTAAAAGGGGAATTCATTTCTCCCTATAGTCACATTCAGTGAAGAAGGCAAGGGGCTCTGTTTTTGATAGAGATGGTGAGGATGTGATAGAGAAAGGTGTGAGAACATCATTTACTTGGTCAGGGCTGTGAGAGCAGGTGCTATTACCTGATCCTTGCCAACATATTCCAATAGCTTCACTTCTCTTTTCCTCATTGGTACCATTATGGCCACCTACCCTAGAGTCCCTACCCTTGTGGTAACCAGCAAAACAGGTCCGTAGAAGGAAGAAAGAAAGACTGAAACTCTGGTAACATTGTGACTCAAACTGGGTTCACAGAAGAATATGGCAGAGGAGATGAGGATACCCTGGTTAGCTTAGTGTGTGTGTTTCTCTATATCTTCTTAAAACCACAGAAATTTCACAGGGAGATATATTGAAACACTGCTGACAACAGCTATTTCTAGAGTGTATACATGTAGCTATGTGTGTATGGGCAGGGAAAGGTTCTGAGTTAGAGGCTCTTGTTACTTTATAAAAATGTGTGCCTTTTGTGCTATTTGACTATCATGTACATATATTACTTCTAAAACGAAAATACAGTGTTATAAGTAGGTTCAGTCGATTCTAAAAGAATTATTCTTGACATATTTTAATCTAAGTTCATGTATTTTAATACACACTAGCATCTGTTGCAATGTCTAATGTTGCATAAATGTTTTAGAGATTCATTAGGCCAAAATAAAAGTATAAGGACTAAGTGAAATACAAAAGAAGCGAATTGGTTGGCCTTCTGTGTCAAGACAGGACTGACATATAAGTGATGTGTTTTTATTCCTTCCCACTTCACTCTTAAAAAATAAAATCTCAGTCCAGACCGTTTCCAACTCCTCTTCTGGCCTTATACTCCTCACCTCTGCTGCAGGTTCCCGAAGTTGCCCGAACTCCATGTTTTCTGTTTCTGATCATTCCACAAAGCCTGTACTCAGAAGCCTGCATTTCATCTGTCACTCACCACTCGCCTGGCCTCTGGTCAATGCCCAAGGCCAAGTGATTTTCTCTCTGACAAGTGATTTTCTCTCTGACAATCCACTGGTATTACATCCTGGTCTCTTCAAAACCTACTTCCTATGGTGCTTATTTCTGCCCATCACATCGCTCTGCAACTAGAACTCCATTCGTGATCCTTTATTAGTAGGTAAGTCCATGTTCTCCACCACCCTATGATGAAACGGATGCATCACCTAGGCAGACAGGCCTAGTTGAAAGGGCACTGACTTGCTGGTCAGAAGAAACTGGTTACTTTGTGACTCCCCCACTTTACAGCTGTGGAAACGTTGGACTGACTCTTCAAGTTTCTTAAACTCTAGTTTTCTTGCCAACAGAATGGGCACTATGAAATGGCAAATTGGGAGGATGACCCAAGCATCACCGTACAGATTTGCTTTTCGCTGTCTTCCACAAGGGTGATAACATATTATTTTTCTACTTATTATTCTTCAACAACTTCCTTCTGTGCTTTGAAAAAAAAATGAAAACTTTGCACAGTCTCCAAGGCCCTGCCACTGTCACCCCACTGCCTGCCCAGCCTCAGCACAGACCACTTTTCCAATCAGACCATGAGCTCGAACCACTGCTTGCAGGTTCCTCTCTTTCCTTTCACTCTGTCCATGGCTGTTTCCAGGTCAACCTTCAAATCAGCTTACTGCCACCAGCCTGAAGGTTCTATCTTAATAGTTCATTCCTGTCATTTATATAATTCTACTACTTCATTTGTGAACATCTATGAAATCTAAATTTGTTATTAGGAACTAATTTTTTTTGTTTTCCTGCTATTCTCTACCTTCCCAATCTGATTGTGATAAACACTGAGGGTTTTTTTTTTCTTCCAATACATACTCAGCATCTAGTTCAATGTTTTTTTTAATGGAACTATCCATTAAAGACTCAGTGAGTAAATCAATGGAAATAGAAATACTTTAACAGGGGGTTATAGTGCCCCAATTTAAGCAATGTGTGAATAAGGCAACACAGTGAGATGTTACATGAAGCTTACCCTATGGATTTAATAATAATCCTTCAATTATCTATGAATTTAGTTGTGGAATAGGGAAAAAGAGAAATGGCAGCTACAGAGAGATGCTGACTATGACTTTAATCTAAGGGAGTTATGCCAACTGGTCCTAAAATTTCCTTCAAATAAAGAATGGTTCTTCACCACTTTCACCATTTGTTCCTGACACTGTAGAACCCCAAACGCTATGCATAAAATGGCATATCAATATTTTTTGAAGGAGAATTAGATGATAAATATATTTCCATAGAAACATAGGCTTACATGAATTTTGAGATAGAAGAGACTATGAAAGGCATATATATCACTTCTCATCATTTATTAGATAAACAAACCTAGAGAAAATACATGACTTGAATAAATTCACTCAGAAAATTACTTTAAAAATAGTACAAGGATCCAAGTACTCTAACATCTACTCTATTTGTGTGTGTGTGTGTGTGTGTGTGTGCATCAGAGTGGACTTACACAGATTTTGTTGTTTGATTTTAGTTTGCTTTCATATTTGGAAGATGAAATACATTTGCCTTATGCTATGAATTATTGTAAGCATTTTAATACCTGTGGATAATTGAGTATTGGCTTCACTCAAAGTGACTTCATTCAGATTTGTCACAATCCCTACCTAAAATGCAGTCAATAATTCTTTGCTTAATATTATGTTTATTTTTCACTCTTTATGCAAACATTTTCAAAGATATGTGGTCTTCATATCTTTCAGAAAACAAATACTCTTTCAGCTAACTCAAATTTCAGCTTACTTAAGGAGGTAGAATAACTGGATGAAAATCCGCCAGAAAAGTAAATACTTGTCTCTGAAATGCAAGTATCTGCCAAAAATCTCAGTGGTTTAAGTCCTGGTTTTCATTTTGAATGATGTTCTCTCTAGTTCATTTTCTGCTATTGGCTTTTCTGATTCAGTTCGTCTCCCTAAAGCGACACCAACTGCAATCTTAGCCAGCCATGATTGAGTTTGCTCTTTCTATGTGCCTGAGACTAGGATCTGTGGGAGATCACACATCCACAGAAAGCATGCAAGGAGGAAGAGATCACACATAATGAAAGATCTGGTCTGATTTCTGCCTTGTCCACAGTCTGAACCCATATCATCTTCTTTACCATCACCATCAACTTCACCATGATGACTCTGGGGGCTCAAATACTAGCAGGTTGTTTAATATTTTTTAAGTTAAAAATGTCACAATTAAAATGGGGCCTGCAGCCAGGACTGTGTGGCTCAGTGGTTGAGTGTTGACTTATGAACCAGGGGTCATGGTTCAATTCCTGGTCAGGGCACATGCCTGGGTTGCAGACTTGATCGAATCATGTAGGAGACAGCTAATCAGTGATTCTCTCTCATCATAGATGTTTCTATCTCTCTCTCCCTTCCTCTCTGAAATCAATAAAAATATATATTTAAAAATAGTCATGCAAAACACCACCTAACACCCAGGGTTGTTTTGCATATTAAATAATTTATGCAAAGTACCTTTCACTCTGTCTAGCTTATTACCACTGTTGGTGGGCTACTTTAACCATTTATTGAGCATTTGTTTGGTTGAGACATTCTTATTCCATTTAATTATCTCATCAACTACTTTAAAGGTGGGGATTCAGAAAGGGATATTTACTTTTCCAAGGCTCCATAGCTAGTAACTGCTGACACAAAGATCTGAACCTAGGTCTGTCTGGCTCTGAAAGATTTATGGATACAGATTATGTTATTACAAGTATCTATCACACAACCTTACACCATTATCAAAATTATAAGAAAATATACTTCTTTAAAAATTTCTCTCTTAGAGTTGAGTTTGGACCCAGAGGTTGAAACCGAATCCCTGTCCATATAACCTGAATCTCTGTCCAATGAGAAAATTGGGCTTATTGTCTATGAGTTTCCTAAATCATATACTATATCTTTTTTATTATGATGCAAATAGTCAAAAATAAAACTCTTATACTTTGGGCACAAAAATAAAGTTCAAAATCTTTATTCCAGACTTAATTTATCTCAGTTCTAATACTGGCACTTGCCCTGGGCCACTAACCCACTGATAAAAAGAATTAAAGTAAATGACCATGTAAGTACTTAGACATTGAGAAGTTAGGATCTACCCCCTTCAAATGCCCATTCCCCATTCACACTGTGAACCCAAGACTCCCCCATGTATCCAAATTCATCCAGCAAGTAGTAAAACCCAATTGTCTTGGGGTTCACTAGACAATGGAAAATTACATTAGGGTCTGGAATCCTTAAGAGATTTTGAGGGACATAAATCAGCATAGGTGGTTTTTGGAGGAATACTGTCACATGGAAACAGGAACTATTATCACTTTACATAGTGAGAAGAAGCCCATAAATTCCGCACCGTGATACTTCTGGAAATATATTAAAACAGCTTTATTGCCATTGCATCTTTTATAAGAATAAACTACCAAGCAAAGGAAATTAGAGAATTAGTTTTAGCATCCATCAAAAATGATAATTTTAAAAAATGTAGTGAGGTAAGTAAGATCAAAGAAATTTCTGATTTCATCTTAGAGTCTAAGGACTTGAGAGTCTATCATTCTTTACCCCGCCCCCCCAAAAAACAAACAAACACAAACACCCAAAAACATAAAAAGCTGTGACATTTGGCAGTGACAGTATGCTTGGGAATACTAAAAGACACTGAACTGATGTCATTCTTAGAATACACCCCCCAGATATTCTTCAAGTTGGTTTCAGATATTAAGATATCAAGATTTTTTTTCTTCTTTCTTGCCTCCCCTCCCACTCTCGATACACAGGACAATCAGCAATGATACATTTCCATGGAAAGATATATACTTTGCCATCAGCTATAGGAGTTGGTAAATTCACCTGCAGAAAAGATTTAACAGAATCTAACAGTTAAACACTGGCCCCTACACTAATGCATTTCA
Organism: Myotis lucifugus; assembly: GCF_000147115.1. Classification (NCBI taxonomy): domain Eukaryota; kingdom Metazoa; phylum Chordata; class Mammalia; order Chiroptera; family Vespertilionidae; genus Myotis; species Myotis lucifugus. The sequence goes on along the minus strand of NW_005871351.1, from coordinate 486,998 downwards.
ATTAGAGAAGAAATTAAATACTCACTGCTCCACTTAATGTCATTCATTACATGAGAGAATTGCACTACATGACGAAATATTACTAACAATTAGAGAGCCAAGCTCTTGTTAAAATTGAAAACAAAAAAAACACCTTTCTTCAACAATGTACAAAATATCTCGAAGTCATTTAGATCATCTCTAAAGACAACCAGACAACACTATACAGAGAGTCTGGATCAGTCACCTGATGGCCAAAGCCCAGCTTGGAAAGAATATTGGAAAAGGTTCAGGAAACACTGATAGTCTGTAGTAGAGGCAAGGGATATATAATTTGAAGATACAGGATCATGGAAAAGTATAAGATCATTAATAACTGTTCTTTTAAAAATGAAGATAAATTTCTCCTCATGGGTAAAGAATGGATGCCTCCCTGGGTGTTAACTGAATAGCAGCTGGCATTTTTCTTAGGGCCATCACCATTAGCACTCTATCACTAATCTTTTGACCCTTATTTGACAGCCATATAAATGGACTGTGCTAATGACCTTTCTAGCTGATCAAATAAAGTCAGAGCCAAAAGCTCTGATAGGTTGTCCATACAATCTTAGACATAATGAAACAACCCAACACATCAAATCCTAAGCAATTAGGGGAAGGGGAAAAAGAAGGAGCCAAGATTGCATAGAACCACATTGGTGCCCAAACAATACTCTTAATTCTTTGTTCATTCCAGTTGAAGGAATATGCAGAGAATATATGTGCATCTACCTCAACACACACACACACACACACACACACACACACACACACACACACACATATCCGGGTGTGTTTTTCTTAAATACACCAAGAATTGAGGCCTTCTAGATTTCACATTATCCTAGAAATACAATAAATGCCTGAATATCAGCATTTTACATGGATCAACTCCACTATAATTCAGAACTTAGCATACATCCAAACTGGATGCAGGGGCCAACTTTTAATGCTCTTTGTGTACAGCCCATTTAGGATGGTTGAGTAGACACATCCCTCCCTAACTTTTCTGTTTATGCAAAACCAGAAGACATCCTGTTTTGGAGTTACTCATTAATCCAAGACTTTCTTTTTTCTTTTTAAAAACGTTTTAAAAATATATTTTATTGATTTTCTACAGAGAGGAATGGAAAGGAATAGAGAGTTAGAAACATCAATCAGCTGCCTCCTGCACACTGCCTACTGGGGATGTGCCCGCAACCAAGGTACATGTCCTTGACTGGAATCGAACCTGGGACCCTTGAGTCTGCAGGCTAATGCTCTATCCACTGAGCCAAACCAGTTAGGGCAATCCAAGACTTTCTATTTGGCACAGAGCAAATACAAGGGTGGGCAAGAGTAGGTTTACAATTGTCAGTATGCAAAATGTCTTTTTCATGTATTATTATATATTAATTAATTATTATATTATAGTATATTAACTATAAACCTACTTTTGACCACTCCTGTATTGCCTTATAAATTTTGCAACATATTACGATATGCACAAAAAACAAAATTTTCAGTTTGTCCCCTAACAAAGATTTTTCAGAAAAAACTTAGTTAATAGAATATCTTGTTTCTAGTGTTTTTAATACAATCACAGTTTAGAATGATGTGATTACCCCCTCTTGATATCTCTGTTGATTACGAAATCAAATAAGAAATTCTGCTGTCCATTACAAACTGTTTTTATCAGGTTTCATGATAGAATTTCAAAGATAGAATTCCAAAGGGTAAATAGAAAGCTCTTTTTATATACGAATATGGAATCTTTGTAGTTTAGAATTCCATCTGTCCTAGTTACTCGTAGCTAGAATCACCATATTTTCTCCCTGACAATACATTTTGGTAAAGAAGAAAAAGACTAAAGCCATAAAGGCACATTATCACTTCACAAGGAAGAGATAAGCAGCAGGAACAGATGAAATTCAAATAAGCCAATATCTTGTTTCCATGATAATGTCTCTCTCTGGCTTTGAAATCACATCAGAACAGCTACTATACTGAGTGGTTCTCAAAGGCATCTTTGAGGCATCATTGAGCCGTTTTCGATAGAAGGCATCTAGTAGAGTTAGACTCCTCCGAAAGAGACATTTGCAGCTAAGGACAGGACTAGTTCTTCCAGTTTCCAGAAGGATAAAAACACACGTAGAATGCCTTGAAATCTTTTTTTTTCTTCTTCAAATGCATTACAGTTGTTGTTGTTTTTTAAATTAAGGCTTAGTTTCCTAAGTAATTAAGGCAGCCTCCTTTGTCAAAAGCTACCAATGGCTCTTCATTCTATAACATTTTGCATTGGGTTCTGTTAAATAATGATTAGACGTGTAAGATGGTGTCATCAAAAAGAAACAATAGCAAGTGGATGGCACACCCTAATAAATTGAGCAGTTCAAGTGCTCCAGAGAAACTGAGAAAGCTGTCATTTGCCATCACATGTGCCTAATTATTTTTACAGCTGATGGTTATAATCCTTGGGGTAAAGAGAAAGTGCTTTTGCTTATCTATTAATTCAGGGTTTTAATGTTCTAGGATCTGTTATTTCCTGTTCCAGTCTGTGACAGTTGTCTGTCCATTGACTAGTGCTGTACTGTTATACATTTGAGTGAACACAATTTGCTTTTAATTTGAATCTCTTCGTAAGGCGGGCATATAAAAACCATCAAAATGATTTTTTTTACAATGTCTGAGTACAGAGTAGCCTGTTACCTCCCTTAGAGCCTCCTCTGTGTCAGCAGCAGAGCCCAATGGTGCAGATATTATAGCAACTTAAGGAAGGAAGAACCCAAAATGGCTCTTACACATATCATGCTCTGCACTGCTTATCTGAATCTACAACTTGGAAAAGGGGGAAAGGGTCAAGGTCTTAAAGGTCAATTTTGGTCCATTAGGTTCTTTCATAAGAACTCATAAAGATTAAAATATTGTTTACAGTTTTCAGTATAGAAAAAGCTACATTTGATATAGCTCCTTGGATTCAATAAACATGTGTTTCTTAGTGATGTCAATAACCTTATAAATGATGTCAATGACAAAAACATCTGCAGAAATTTACAGTTCATGAATGTTTATTATGACCAGGCACTTTAACCATTGCTTCATGTATATAATCTCATAATTCATAAGACAATTACTCTTGCAACCCCCTTTGTATTAGTGCCCTGCTGCTTTTGTTAACAATTTATCACAAGCTATTGGCTTACAAAAATAGTCACTTATCTTACAGTGCTCAACGCCAGAGGTCCCAAATGGGTCTCATTGGGCTAAAAGCAAGGTGTTGGCAGAGCTGCCTTTCTTTCTGAAGGGTCTAGGGGAGAATCCACTCCCTTTCCTATTCTAACTTCTGGAGGCTGTGAGCATCCCTTGGCTTATGGCCCCTTCCATGTGGCCCGACACATTTACAAGTTCTGGGGATTAATGCCTGGGCATCTTTAGAGGGTCATTGTCTTGTCTACCAAACCCACCAATCTCAGTGAAATTGAGATTTTTCAAATAAAAAGCCTGATCACATCTTTGCCTGTCATCATCTCTTTCCCCTTTCAAACTTTTTAAGTCTCCTTGTTACTGATATGAAAACAAAATCCCCTAACATGACCTTGAAGATCCAGGAAGGTCTAACTCCTTCTCTCATTTTTTTTTCCTTAGAATTCCCTCCACTTACATTGGTGCAGTTACACTAGTCTTGCTCTGGACCTGTGACCTAACATACATGTGGCTACATAACAAGTCTTGGAATCTGCTGTCTCCTATCTGGAGTGCTCATCCTACAGAACTTTGCATGATCAGCCTCTATTTCTTCTGCCACTGCCAAGCATCACTTTCTCAGGAAGCCTGCACTAACTCCAAATCTCCCTAATGTTACTTAACTGATTTATCCCATATAATAAAGAGGTAATATGCAAATTGACTGTCACACCCTTGGACAAGATGGCCACCCCCATGTGGTCAAAGATGGCCACCAAAAGATGGCCAGCAGGGGAAGGCAGTTGGGGATGACAAGACCAACAGGCGTGGGTAGTTGGGGGAAACCGGGCTGGCAGGGGAGGGCAGTTGGAGGCGATCAGGCCTAAACTGGCGATCGGGCCTAACCCGGCAGTCAGACATCCCCTGAGGGGTTCCAGATTGGAGAGGGTGCAGGCTAGGCTGAGGGACCGCCCCCACCCCCAGTGCATGAATTTCATGCACTGGGCCTCTAGTCTATCTATAATTTACATACATATATTTCTTTAGTGCTCACTTTGTGCCCATCATTTCTCCCGATGTGGAATATAGCAGGTAACACAGCAGACAAAGCTCTGATGTTCACAAAGCTTATGATCTGATAATGGAAGGCAGATAATACATAAACAAATATTCAAGGTCAGGTGGATTAAGTGCTTGGAGAAAAAGTAGCAGGATAAGAGGTGAGAGAAATGAGTGTGGGGCTACTGTAGACAAAGAGGTCAGGGAAGGATTCTGTAATAAGTGACATTTGAAGAGAGACAGAATAAAGAGAGGACAGGGATAGTTGAGGAGGAACAGTCCATGCAGAGGCAGCAGTAAGTGTGAAGGCCCAGAGATAGTGCAAGTTTGATGCTCCGGCAACAGAACTCTGCATCATTGTAACTCTAGTGATGCTAATTTTACTTAGTGGTATTATCATTTGAAGACTCTCTGTCTCCTTAACTGGACTTGAAACCCCATGAGGAAAATGATTTTTTCTGCTTTTAATTACCGTAGTATCCATACTGTTTGTCACATTGCTGCTTTTTTATTTGTTCTTTGTTCATTAGTTTATTTTATTTATTAGATTCCACATATGAGTGAAACCATGCGATACTTGTCTTTCTCTAACTGGCTTATTCACATTTTTGATCCTCATAATTGTCTGTTGGATGAACAAATAATCAACTCTATGAACAAAGTGTTATTCTGATTCATATATATTTATAATGAAAATGACAATTAGAGTACTTACTAACTTTCCAATCAATGGCAAAGCCATGCCCTAAATCCAAGACTATTTGACACCGTAGTCTATGTTCTTAACCACTCTGCTTCATTGTCTACTAAGTTCCCTGGAGATGCTTAACATTAACTTTCTCTCTTAATGAGAAAAAATGACTTCAGTATCTAGACACATTGATTATCAATGACAATGTTTTCTTACATGAACAGAGGTATAGCTGCCCAGTCTTCTCATAACCACCTCAAAGTTTGTTGAGAGAAGTAAGATGATAAACATGAAAACAATAAGAACATGGTAAAATATTTCTGTAGCCAGCACTGTATTGCACATGGGATGAGTAATGAGTAAAACTACTAAGATGCTTATGGTCCTCTTAAAAGCTTAATGGCATTATGCAGACAGTGGTATAGTGTGCCTAGGTATGCATGGCAGGTTATTCTTTTGCAGCTAATTCCCCCATCAGGAAATTACTCTTTCCTCTAAAAGGGAGAAACTACCTTTTATTTCCATATCATGGAAGGAGCAGATAAATAGAGGGACATCACTCCCTATAATGGGGATTGAGTGGTTTTTCAGAGCAGAGAGGTGAGAACATGGAGAGAAATTCAAAGAATACTTTGAAAGGCAAATGCACAAAGTATTGGTCTGAGTATACTATGACTAACTTCGATAGCTGTTTCGACTTAAAGTGAACCTTAAAAGAGATTGAATACAGTTTTAAACATATTAATAAGGGCTATGATGCAAATGAGGGCTGAATTAGCATGCAACATCTTCTGGTTGCAACAGACAACAAATGGTAATTTGAAGAAAGTAGGTTGAAAGAATCTGCCCCAGAAGACTGCTGAATATATTTTTACTAAGAGTTGTTTTTTGTTTGTTTTTTCACTTTACCAGGGAGGAAATGTGTGTTTATGTAAAAAGAATAATAAATATTATTTATTGTTTATTGTATATAATTTTTCTTACATTAACCCCATTTAAATTATTTGTGGCTCTAATTCCATTGTTGTGGTTTAAGTCATTCTCAATTAAACTTATTATTGTTCTTGCAAGGAAAGTTTAATTGGGGATATTGTGACCACTGGTATTATTAATCAAAATAAATGATTATTTGCAAATACACTTTACTTATCCAATTTAAGAAGGCAATCTATCTGCATGGTAGAAATCTCAGATGTGTATAGTGGTATAAAATGAAAAGTAAGTCCCCTTCTGATATCCTGAGCTATTCAGTTCATATCTTCAGAGGCAGTATTTTTAAACAGGACCTTATACAAATAATTTATCTATATTTATTAAACATATATGCATGTATATATATATATCTAATATTTAATTTAAAAACATTTTCCCTTTGCTATTGTACAATGTGCCATAGTCATCATATTTTGTGATTGTTTTCTGTACATATGTAAATGCAGTACATTAAGTTTAAATAATTAAATTAGTGAACTATCATTTTCAAGAGTTTTATACAGGTTTGATTTCTTGGAGTTTTCACACACACAAAAAAACATTGTTTTCAAAATGCGATAATTTACAAGTTACTTTCCAACTTTCATAATTCATATATTTTTATTTTTTAAAATTATTTTTATTGATTTTAGAGAGGAAGGGAGAGGGAGAGAGAATCACCAATTGCCTGCCCTCTGCATGCCCCCCACTGGGGATCGAGCCTGCAACCCAGGCATGTGCCTTTGACCAGAATCGAACCCAGGATCCTTCAGTCCTTCTACCCACTGACCCAAACCACCTAGGGCAATTCATATATTTTTTCTCTAATTTAGCTGGGTAATATTCCAAGACTAGTCTAAGCACCATTGGTGATAAAGGGCATAGTGGCATAATCCTGACTCTAACCCCTTAATGGAGATGCTTCTAGTGAACACTACTAAGTACAGTGTCGTTCCTCATTGATATAGGAGCCCTGTGTGTATCTGAGAAGGAACAAGAAAATTGCCTACTTTTAAACACACAGTCTTAATTGATACATAATAGGAAGACAGACACAGTCAGATGCTTTATATAAATTACAAACTACCATGGTCCATAAGTTGACCTCAAGGGATTACTAGATATTCGGGCCCTTGTCCAGGGACTCAGGGTCCCCTGATATTGGGAGAAGTTTCCAGCCAGCGACCTGCTGAAGGTTCGAGGCTACAGCCACAGGTCAGGTGGCCACTGGTCTTCCTAAAGCCACACACTGTCACAGGATGAGAATAGAGAGGCCAGAGACAAGGGCCAAAGCATCATGCACTTTATGATTACCCATAATAATATCTAAATATATAATGCATATTTATTTATTAGCATAGAGATGAACAAAGCAGTCTCTTAGGAGTTATCCTTTCATTTCCTCTGTTTTTATATTAATTTCTCTGCTTCTGTTTCTTATTTTGTGTATTTGTATTTCATATCGGTTTTCCATGACTAGATTAGCTAGTGATTTATCATGTTCACATTTTTTCCCCAAGAAGACCAGTTTTGAATTTAATATTTTGATTCATTAATATCTGAAGCAGCACTTCTTTGCATTTTTGTGGTATATGGGACTGTTGGTGACTATGATTAAAATGTATGGTCCTTTCTTCAGAAAAATATACATGCTCCCACATTCTTTAAAAATTGCATGCAGATTTTTGGGAGTTTATTTATCAGACTGACATTTATTCATGGATCACCAATTAGAAGCCCTATTCTCAAGTACTGTCAAATAGTACACCTGTTGGGTTTACAAGGTAAAGTTCAGCTCAGCCCTGGGTCATTGCACATTTTAGACCTGGGGCCACTCTATTCATAGTTTAGGATTCTATTACAGCTGCTGCTGCTACAACAGAAGACTTCCAGGATAGATGTGTGCCAGGCACTATGCGAGTTCATTATTTGTTATCACCAAGAACCTAAGAGGAGTGTACGATCAACATCACCATTTTACAAAACGTAAAACTAGGACACAGAAATATCTTCATTTTAGGAGAAAATGACCAAAAACCACATAGATAGCATATATTAGAGCCAGAACGCAAACCAGCCACTCTAGCACTAAAGGTGATAGGTATTTATCAGAAGAAAAGTCAGAATAAACTCTATGCAAGCTCAACACTTTCATAATTATCACCCCATTTTTTAAAATTTCCTTTTCTTTAGGGGCACGTGTTCTAAACTGGGGGATATTTTGCACCCCAGGGAATATTGGCAATGTACGGAAACTATTTAAGTTGGCATAATTACAGGGTGGTGCTACTAGCATCTGATAGGTGGAGGTCCTAAATGATGCTAGATATTCTACAATGCAGAAAAGAACTAACAACATAGAACTATCCCGTCTGCATGTCCATAGTGCTGACATTGAAAAGCTGCTGTAGAGAAAGCAACCATGCCAGTTTCAGAAACCTTTATTTGGCAGCAATATGGCAAAAACAAAATGCAAAACCAACCCAGGAAAACCCCATAGAATTTTAAGAAGTATCTTAAGATTACTTGTTAGAGGCTGAATTGTCCCCATGTCATAATCCATGTATTGATGCCCTAACAGAATATGGCTGTATTTGAAGATAGGGCCTTTAAAAGAGGTAGTTAGGGTGGGCCCTAATCCCATCTAACTGGTGTCTTTATAAGAGGAAATTTGGACACCCAGAGAGACACCAGGGTTATGTGGACTGAGGGACAACCATGTGAAGAGGCAGCAAGAAGGGGGCCATCTGCAAGCCAAGGAGGAGTGGGAGCAAAGATTTTCCCTCTGGTCCTCAGAGGAAACCAACCTTGCTGACAACCTGATTTTGGACTTCAGCCTCCAGAACTGTGACAAAGTAACTTTCTGTTCAAGTCACCTAATCTCTAGTACTTTGTTATGGCATCCCTAGCAAACCAATACATTAGTTAGGGCTATAAATTATTTTCAAGAAACTTTAGTATTCCCAGTTTCTTTTTATCTTTTCTTTTCTTTCTTTTTTTTTTTAACTTATTCCATTGCTACGCTAACTAAAAATGATTTACCTCTCTAGTGAACCTGGTGTGTAACTTCATTTATTATGAGGCACTATATTAGCTTAATTTTCTTCTTGGAGCCAAATCCACTTTTGCTTCCCTTTTCAGGCTGCCAGGGACTTCAAAGGTCTTCAAAGCCCACCCAGCAGTGCTGGTGAGGCTGGGGCTGGGCATCTTCTCCACATGCAAAAGACTCATTGGTATTTGAATAAAGTTTCAAAGCTGCTCTTTTTCAAAGGTTGAAAAATCACTTATCTCAAAAGCTAAAACAGTCAAATGAAACTCCCTCAGAAGGCCCACCATGGGCTTCGCTGATATGGGATTTAATGAAGCATCCTAAGGAAGGCGTTTTTTAATCTTTTTTTTTAACATTTTCACCAACATCATTTAAAAGCTGGTTTTAAACACCAGCATTTCTCATTCTAACCATTTGACATCAATGGATGCATGGTTCATGCAAGAGTAAGGTCTGGGTTTCCATTTTATGTCCTTTTCCTTCTATCAGGCTCTTGTTCATGCTTTCCTAGAGCTTAGTATAGTTCGGGAGAAGGTTGGAGGTGGTTGAGATGAATGCAGCCTCATATATAGGCAGCATCAGTTTTCCTGCTGTTGAAGTTGGTGTTGAAATTGATGCCAAAATTGGTTACACACGGATTTCTAAAATGATAATGTGTGCGTCCTAGATCTCTTCATGAAGATAACAAACTGACCAATTTCTACAGACGCTGCTGAAGATTCACGTTGCATCAGACACTCTTCAAAATACACTTGTTAGTTTTCACATAAAAAACGGAGTTACAATATCATACAGCCTCAGACTGGTGAGCATTTTAAGTACACCCTTTCAAGGCATAATAAAGGGCCAGCTTTGGGTCAGCTGCTGTATCCTATATAATAAAAGGCTAATATGCAAATTGACCAAACGGCAGAATGACCGTCGTTATGACATGCACTGACCACTGAGGGCAGACGCTCAACACAGGAGCTGATATTATGATTCATTTGCTATGTAAAGAAAGAAAATAAATCAAGGGCTTTCCTAAATACAATGACTAGCATTATTCATTTCACTTGCATTGCTTGCACAATCAATTGAATAATTGAAAAATAAATTGGGAATATTCAAAATGAGTGAATATAAAACATGTCATTATTTTTCTCAACTTTTAGTCTGATTACCCAGTCTTTAAAATATTTTCAAGTTCACAATGTTTATAAAGCCTATTGTAAAATACAAAGGAGTTCAAAGATTTCTGTTCATTGTGGTTACATTAAAACAAAATTTCATGGCCTTAGCTGGTTTGGCTTGGTGGATAGAGCATCGGCCTGTGGACTGAAGGGTCCCAGGTTCGATTCCGGTCAAGGGCACATGCCTGGGTTGTGGACCTGTTCCCTAGTGGGGGTCGTGCAGGAGGCAGCCAATCAATGATTCTCTCTCATCATTGATGTTTTTTATCTTTCTCTCCCTCTTCCTCTCTGAAATCAATACAAATATATTTTTAAAAATTTCATGGAGAGAATTATGATGTAGAATTATAGCTCTAGAAAGAGGAAGTTTCCTTAGTATTAAGTAAATCCCAAAGCATTGACACACTTCCTAATAAAGTGAAGATATACTGGTTTCTGGCAGAATAAGTCAATTAGTAAAAATATCATGAATATTAACATGAAGACAATGATAAGGGTGTGGATATAACAAAAGTACTACCTTATAGAGTGGCTATCTATGGATGGCCATTGGTTAAAGTGAATGGTGAAGGTGAATCCTTTTAAATAGTCTATGTGAACCATTATTCTCAAATGAATATAAATTAGAGTTACTATAGATTTTAGACGTATCACAGCTATTTACTAACTTTGCTAAATTTAGTAAGTTACTAATCTGTCTCAAAGCTTGCTTCTTTTTCTCAAAAATCAATTTTTTTGAATTATTTTCCTGCCTCTTTTGGTTATTGTAAAAATCAAATAATATCATATAAATAAAAACACTATATAAAGTGAAAGTGCTATTATGATTATCATTCTTTTTTTTATATTTTATTGATTTTTTACAGAGAGGAAGGGAGAGAGATAGATAGTTAGAAACATCGATGGGAGAGAAACATCGATCAGCTGCCTCCTGCACATCTCCCACTGGGGATGTGCCCGCAACCCAGGTACATGCCCTTGACCGGAATCGAACCTGGGACCTTTCAGTCCGCAGGCCGACGCTCTTATTCTTATTACTAAATTGTTTCTAAAGCTTCAATTTCTTAAGAGTAAGGATTCTCAAAGTTTTAAGACTGACCCAGAGGTGTCAATCAAATGTAATACTGTGATCCCCTGGCCAGTATGGCTCAGTTGTTGAGTGTAGACCTGTGAACTAGGAGGTCATGGTTCGATTCCTGGTCAGTGCACATGCCCAGGTTGCAGGCTCCATCCTCAGGAGGGTGGTTTCAGGAGGCAGCTGATCAATGATTCTCTCTCATCATTGATGTTTCTATCTCTCTCCCTCTCCCTTCCTCTCTGAAATAAATAAAAATATATCTAAAACAAACCAATGTAATTCTGTGATCAAACAGACTGTGTCAATCAGAAAAGAGTCATGGTGATAGAAGGGTCGCCATAGTTAGAAAGCGAACCGCTATTATGCTCCTGTCCCACCACCTATTCCCACATCACACCTTAGAGCTATAATGGTATGAGTTGCTTATGCAACACTTGATTGAGAAAAATAAACCATTCAAAATTACAAATGGCAATACCATGGGCATCAAAAGGATACAAAGGATACAGTACAGACCTAGGAGTTAGGCATTCCCACATGGGTCTTTATTAGCAGAGTGACTCAGTTTCTTCACCTATAAAATAAGGCTTAGATAGAATCCCTTCCTTAGATGTACTTCCAGTTCTAATATGCTGACTCTAAAAAAATTCAAAAGATACACATCCATCAAATAAAAGGTACCTTGAGTATACTTTGGCAAGAAAGGTGGTATTTGCTTACATAAAAATTATTTCCTGCATCTGAGTAACTCCAAATATAACATATCATTTTACTATTATCCTAGAATTGTCATTTATGACCTTTATGAATGCATTTATGTCACTGGAGACATCTTTGTGGACTCCCCATACATAGGAATGAGAAAGAAAATTCAGAAAAGTACAATGGTTAATGAATGCCCTTATTTTACACAGCACATTCCATTTCTCTCATCTCATTTCTAAGATGACAAAGCATTTCTCTTCCACAGAAAAGATCTTGGGAAGGGTAAGAGATGTGATTACTCTAAAGCAATTTCCCAACAGGAGGGTTTCTGAGGACGAAGGCTATTTAATATGAAAAGGAGAAGATACCAAGGCAGATAATCGAGCTACATTAATGACAAATGGCAGACAGGGGTAAAGTCTTTTTTGTTTGACCTATTTTAAATATATGAAATAGATAAAAAGTGTCATCACCGAAGCCCTGTTCCTAAACAATGTGATAACAAATGGCATTTAGAGACTGTTCTTTGAAATTGACCCTCATATAGAGTTCTTAAATGTGTAATAGAGTAAAAGAATGCTTGATAAAATCAGAGAGCTGGCAAATTGAAAACTGACTAGAGGTTCTTCTTTTGTAATACAAGGAAGGCCAATGAATATGCAGATTGTCCTTTCAATTTCTTGGAGGTGGGAAAGGTCTAGAGCAGTGGTTCTCAACCTTCCTAATGCCGTGACCCTTTAATACTTTAATACAGTTCCTCATGTTGTGGTGACCCCCAAACATAAAATTATTTTCGTTGCTACTTCATAACTGTAATTTTGCTACTGTTATGAATCGTCATGTAAATATCTGATATGCAGGATGTATTTTCATTGTTACAAATTGAACATAATTAAAGCATAGTGATTAATCACAAAAACAATATGTAATTATATATGTGTTTTCCGATGGTCTTAGGCGACCCCTGTGAAAGGGTCGTTCGACCCTCAAAGGGGTTGAGACCCACAGGTTGAGAACCACTGGTCTAGAGAGAGGAAGTAGAAAAAGGTAGACAGTGAAATTGTAGAGGGATTGTAAATGAATATATATATACATGCATACTATGTGAAATACAAAAATATATAGAAAATATCAACCAATTGCCAACTGACCATCCACCATGATGAGTTTAGGATACACCTCCATCTTTCACAAGAGAACAGCCCACTAAAGCATGGCATTCTGCATTCTCTAATTGAGTTTTAAGTGGGCTGCTTGGCCTATATCAGAAGATTTAGGACCCATTTCAAATAATGGACCCTCACCTTCAATATAAGAATGCTTTTTCAGATTTGTCATAGTGTATCCTATACCTAGAAACACAACAGGTAACCATGAAGATATTCAGCATGACAAAATATCTTAAATATTCTAGTCTTGAACTACCTCTTGCCAATATTCCTAATTTATTAACTGTGTCCTTTATGTGTTTTGTTCTAATCTATTGGATCCTAACCAGTAAAAATGAAAATCTTGTCTTGAGAAACTGGTTCTCCTTATGCCAGAATAGCAATAGCTCTTAATCCACACTTAAAGGTACCTAAATGCAGAGTAAATAAAGTAAACACTTAGTAAAGTGGAGATTGTTGTAGCCAGGCAAATGAAATGGCAAGCTTTCTGTCCTGTAATTAACAAAGCCATCACTTAAGGTTTACAGTGGAATATAAAAACACCATTTACATTTTGAAACAAAAGAACCATTAGCTTTCAACCCCCCTTTATTGCATTATTGATTTACAATCCTTTACTTTCATTTATTCTAGCCCAAAGCCTGCCTGCCTAACCATTTTTTTTCTTTTTATTTAAAGTGGGTATTACAGATTTTGCTTCCAAATAACAGCCTCTCAACCCTCTTTTTTCACTGTCAGCCATTCAGTTTGTTTCATTAATAACACCTTTCATTTTCCTTAATTATGCTTTTGGCATATTTACCTGCAGACACCTTTTACCAAAGCACAGGAATATTTTGTCAAGTCCCCTGCTTTGAGACTGACTCGCTGGGAACAATGACTGCTGCCTCCTGAGGCAGCTTTGAAAGCAGGTCGCTACATTTATTCTGGCTTCTGCTTCAAGCTCTGTCCTGGCTGCTCTCATGTTCAGATAGATGAGGATGAATATGGCATCCCCTCCTACTCTTCCCTGGACCACACCTGGAGACGGACAAATGTCAGGAGGAGATAGGGAGCATCTACAATAGTGTCAATGATTAAAAAAAAATACAGCATCTTTATTAGCAATGGCAAAATGACTTAAATAAAACTAAAATACTCAGCTGAATCCAAATTTACTATATCGCCTGTCTTCTACTAGGGTGTCCTATTGCATTTAGTAATTGGCACAAGAATCAGCTCAAGAAGGCTTAGTTTGGGCAAACAACAAAACTGGGAATGCCAGTTCATTTAGAGCCTTTACTAATTGTGTTCTCTATAACAAGGTCTGATAATAGAATTTGTGCATCTTTTATAAACCTGGGGGGTATTATTCCTACTCATTAGACATAATTAAAAAAAAAACGGATAGGATTTTAGTGTTGACAATTACAGTAGAGACTTTACACAGATAGTAACACACACGCACACTCACAAATATATTTATCCATTTTGGGGTGTGTGTGTGTGTGTGTGTGTGTGTGTGTGTGTGTGTTTATAAGCTCAGAAAACCAAAAAGTCTCAGCTTTCATAGAATTTATCTTCTGTGATATTACAGGAAACTTTGTGCATTAAAGATAAAGTAAATAATACATATTTACCCAAAAGTTTCACTATACTGCATTACTTTTTAAAAAATCTTTGTGGAAAGTATTACATACGTCCCCTTTCCTCCCTGCCCCCTGCCCCCCACTCCACTGAGTTCTTCTAGGCTGCCCCAGCTCCAGGCCTTCACCACACTATTGTCTGGGTCCATGGGTTATGCATATATGCATACAAGTTCATTGGTTGATCTCGTCCCACCCACCCACCCACCCAATAGCCCCCACCTTCCCTCTGAGATTTGACAGTCTGTTCCACATTTCTGTGTCTCTGGATCTGTTTTGTTCATCACTTTACCAGAAATTATTTTTAGACACTAACAAAGAGATAATGTCACAATGAAGACATTTGTCCTCCAACCACTTTCGATTGTTTCAAAATCATAAACAAGGGTGTTGGTTAATCACCACCTTTAAAATTTCTGCCATTCTTAACACTAATGATTTTTGCTTAAATGGCACCAAATGACCTTTGCTTAAATAACTGAATCAAGTACTCTATCACCTGAACAACATGGCAGGTGTAACTCTACAAAGAAGACATGAGTTTCCAGGTTGTTCCATGGTTTTACAAGAGATTACTTGTCCCAATGACACCACCTTATTTTTCTTTTCTTAATATTATTTCTTGTGGAAATTTTTATTATTTTTTCTCTAGAAATTCTACTTTTGGTTAGAACATTTTTAAAATTCTGTATGTAGAGAATATTCAGCATGTGATGTGATTATCTTTAATATCATATTAAGGATTTTTTTTTTGAGAATCACCTCAACAACCAAAGATGAATGGGTAAAGAAGGGAAGTACTCAAATTGGGCAAATTCACTTGATTTCAGAATATATGTTCCAATTTTACGGTAACAATATATGTTTGCATGTGTCTTGTAAATCAATTCTAAAGATAATTCCAAAAGAGGAGTCCCAGAATTATTTTATAAAAAGTGATATTAAGACTTCTTGATAGAAGTGTCTTATAAATAAATTACTAGTGCAACATTAATTGGACACATACGGCTATTAAAAAACAACAACCATGGTTTGCATATTTTATCAGAGGATTCACTGGAAGCTATCTTTTAGTTTAAAGAAGAAACATTTATCAAGATTCTAATCAGTTAAAGACAAACGGAAACACATCTATTTCACTGAAGCCTAATCCTATGATTTGTATTCATTTAAAACCTTCTTCTCTTGAGTTTCTCCCTCGCCATTCACAATGTCTACCTTCACATCTCACAGGATTTACAAATAGTGAAGCACCACCTTCAAGTCTCATCTAAAACCTTTGAGCAGCAGGCGAGCGGTCACTAAGCAACTGCCCAGGATTACCCCCGAGAAGGTTGAAGAGTGGAACTCTCTTATAAAATGGGTCAGGAAAACAAGGAAACACAGGCCTTCTCTAATAAAAATCTGCCCTGCCTCTCTCATGGGATTGCTGTGGTGCTCCACGGTGATGATGGATTGGAAAAGAGCTTGGAGAGCAAACACAAAATAGTCAACAGGAAGCAGCCATAACATGACTTAATCTCTCTCTCTCTCTCTTTTTTTTCTGCTGCAATTAATCACGCGGTAATAGTAACATTTCTGAGAATCATGTTAAGGCAAACTTACTGATGTTTCGTAACCACTCCCATTTTGCCTTTCCCTTGCTCTTGTTTTGATTATATGCAGATCAGATTATTTTTTGTTACAGGAATATATGCCTTGGTTTTAAATAAAGTGAATTAATCTGAAAGGTTCAGTCTATAATAGTGCATGCTGTAATCTTATATGGATGATGACAGTTATTGTGAATATTACACAACTAAAAGGCCCCTTGGGCAGTGTTTAAAATATCACTGATCTTTAAGATGAAATAGTGCATGTCTTTGTTGTTGTTTTGTTAATCCTCACCCAAGGTTATCTTTCCATTGATTTTTTAGAGAGAGTGAAGAGATGGGGAGAGACAGAGAAAGAGAAACATCAATGTGAGAGAGACACATCGATTGGTTGCCTCCTGCATATGCCCTGAATGGGGCAACCGAGGTATGTGCCCTTGACCAGAATCAAACCTGGGACTCTTCAATCTGCAGGCCATTGTGCTATCTACTGAGCCAAACCAGCTATGGCAAATAGTGCCTGTTTTTTTTTTTAAGGTTTACTAAATGGTTTAAGGATTTAACACATTACAAATAATAAAACAAGGATTGGAGGTAGGAAAAAAGAAGGCAAGAAAGTAGGAAGGAAGGAGGAAGGGAGGAAGAAAATATGACTATTTGGGATGAAAAAAAAATGCCATCAGCTTGCAGAAAAAGAACATTTTAAAAACACCTGCCAAGTTTCAAAATAATGAGTCTGCCCATTAATTGCAATGATAATGTATTTGAAGACTTAGAATTTAGTGAAATCAGCTACAATTTTATAATTATCACACAGTTCTACAATCTACATTGTTATGCTAATTAACACATTTCTGTCTGGACAAGATAAGAGATGGTGCCCAGGAATGAATGCAAGTCTATGAATCACAGGCTGAATTCTGCTAGTGTCAGGCGAGATTTATGAGTAATAAGAAAAACTGGGTATGAATTTCAGCCCCATCATGTTCCTGTAGTTACAGCATGCCCTTCAAGTTTTCAATTTCCAGTCTCCTATTTTGCAAATGTTTTCATTAGTTTCCAACTATCATAAATTATCTATCAGTTAATTTATCCAGTGAATTATTTAACAGTTCTCTTTTACTTTAAGAGACATGATATTACTAAAGGGTTTTATTGGAGATTATTAGCGATGTCTCTGACATGGCATTTCTGGGTACAGGTTACTAGAGAAATAATCTGTAATCATCATTCCCTCTTTTCCCTAATATGTAAGTTAAAATGTTTTCTTATTACTGTACACTTTTTTAGATAGATTTACACATTGGACACAGATACTGTTCTTGGGAGGAAAAGCAAATACTTTACTGGAAGCTCCAAGACTATACTCACTGCCCTCTGGTGGGATGGAGGGAAATGACATCTTCTCAAATGACTAGACCAGCGGTACTCAACCTGAGGGTCGAGACCCCTTTGGGGGTCGAACGACCTTCTCACAGGGGTCACCTAAGACCATCAGAAAACACATATATAATTACATATTGTTTTTTTGATTAATCACTATGCTTTAATTATGTTCAATTTGTAACAATGAAAATACATCCTGCATATCAGATATTTACATTACCATTCATAACAGTAGCAAAATTACATTATGAAGTAGCAACGAAAATAATTTTATGGTTGGGGGTCACC
>NW_005871351.1:389432-468478 GCF_000147115.1 Myotis lucifugus | reverse complement strand
GCAGTGGATATTGGCGGAAAGAGCAGGAGCTAAGAAGAAAGGAACTTCCACCGGAAATCAGGGTTTGTGGTTTGTTTTCCTTTCTATCTTTCTTTTTTTTTTTTTTAACCCTCACCCAAGGATATTTTTCCATTGAGAGGAAGATATCAATTGGTGAAAGATATCAATTGGTTGCATCAGGGCCTGGGCTTGGGAGGAGCCTGCAACCAAACTAAGGTATGTGCCCTTGACTGGAATCGAACCTGGTACCCTTTGGTCCGCAGGTTGACGCTCTATCAACTGAGCCAAACAGGCTAGGGCTTTGGTTTGTTTTTCCATTTGTACAGAATACCATGGCTCTCTACCACATTCTATAAATTATTCTTTCTTATTTCTATTACTTTTAAATAAAATGCTTGTTAATATCTAGATATAAATTTACATGAACGATGAATGACCAACTGGATGGTTTCTAGAAGCTTGTATGATTTTAGTTGTGATTCCAGTCTGTTTCTCTGTGATCAAGTGAATTACTGACCACAAATATTCATCCCCCTGGAATTTGGCAATTTGCAAAGATTTTATTAGAAGAACCTAGTTTAAACTTTTTAAATTGAATTTATTGGGGTCACATTGGTTAATAAAATTATATAGGTTTCAGATATAAAATTCTATAATACATCATCTATATATAGTATAGTGTGTTCACCACCTCAAGTCAAGTCTCCTTTGATCTCTATTTATTCTCCCTACACATGAATAAAACTAAAAAAAAAAACCTTTTCCTCTGGTTAAAGGGGGATAAAAAGACAAAAACCACCCACCTATCTCTTTTAATTAACATGATTCTCCTGTACTTCAAGTTATTATTTCTGGAATGTAGCTGCCACTGTCAGTTCACATTTCAACTCAGGAAAACCTCATCCTTTGTTGAGTTCACGTTAAATGTAAGCACAGACATGCACAAATGTCTTTACAAGATGAAATAAACAAGTATACTAAATACTAGTCAACCAAGTACATCAACTAATTTTTACATTCAACATTTATTGACTCAGATATCCTCTGAGGTGATAACGTATATGGGACAGACATTCTCTAGCTCTTGGAAACACACAACCAATATCCACCAAATGTTACAATACAAACACAAGGCATCATATTAGCATGGATATGGGATATATTATTATCCCAACAGGCAGCAACAGTCAAGGACATGCCAAAAAATATTCAAATAAGAGTTATATGTGTGCCTAAAATTTAAAATTGAACAGGGATTTTTCAGGTTGAGAAAAGGAAAGATTTTTTTTTTTAATCCTCACCAGAGGATATTTTTTCCATTGATTTTTAGAGAGAGTAGAAGAGAGAGGGAAAGACAGAGAGAAACATCTACATGAGAGAAGCACATCAATTGGTTGCCTCCTACATGAGCCCTGACTGGGTCTGGGCCAGGGAGGAGCCTGCAACCCAGGTACATGCCCTTGACTGGAATCGAACCCAGGACTCCAGTCTGCAGGCCTATGCTCTATCCAATGATTCAAACCAGCTAGGGTGGAAAGAGAGACTGAAAGGCATATGATAAGGACCTACGTTTTTATTTTTATATTTATTTATGTATTTATTTATTTTTGTAAAGAGTTTTGGGAACCTCTAGTTTTTGCATAGCATTATGACATAATGTTAGATAGTAAGATGCTATTTAATGGCTTTAGAATATTGCCTTGTGTATATATGATATGTATGTCTGTGTATGTGTATATTTCTTTAATTGTGTATCTTATTATTTCTTTTGTATGTTACTAGAAATTATAATATTTATTTTATTTTTATAATGTAATACTTTTGTTTTCATTTAATTTTATTTGTTTTAATTTAGTGGAGTGACATTGGTTAATAAAATTATATGTTTCAGGTGTGCAATCATATAATACATCAACTGTATATTGTATTGTGTGTTCCCCACCCCAAGTCAAATCTACTTCCATCATCACTTTACCTTTTTTTTACCTTTTTCCTCTGGTAATAACCATAATTTTTCTGTCTATGAATTTTTAAATCCCCTTTTAAATAATTTATAATATTGGAGTAACATTAGAAAATAAAAAGTATTAAAACCATATCTATAATAATGGCGAGATTACACTGGCTTCTTACTACATAATAATGACAGAAGTAGTGGTCATTGAAGGGGTCCATGATGTGAATTGATAGCACTACATTTTTACCTAAAGGAATATTCCAGAAGTGGCCTGGAAAAGATTAGAAGCAGGGGCAAAGTAATTACAATGGCAGTGTTTGCTAAATAACTTCTCTTTGGAAGGTATTGTTTGCAAATTGGAATTGTTGCAATATATGATTTTATTTTCTTACTAGAGGCGATGCACAAAATTTGAGCAAGAGTAGGCCTTCGCAGCCTGGCTTTGTCCAGAAGGTTGTCCGGAAGGTCGTTCCGCTGTTTGGCCATTCGGTTGATTTGCATATTACACTTTTATTACTATAGATAGTTCTAGATAGATATGAACTCCATATTACTTGTCAGCTTAAATACAAAGATGACTTATATGATAATTACCTAATTCAATTTGTGCAAATTTGAGTCCAATTTTGATTGGCTGAGGTGACCCCAAAATTCCAACTATAAACACTTGGAAACTGAATTCCGACACTTAACTAAAGAGCTAATTCCTTTTTGCTGTGTCTGCACTGGCTGCATAACACTCTCTGAGTTGAGTGTGCAGCCAAAGTCCTCCCATTAACTTGCTGTCTGGACCAGAGGAAGCCAAAGCGATTTTCCCTCATGACCACTTCAAATAGGAGTAATGACAAGAATACTTCATCAGGAGAACACGCTGCATTGTCCTAAAATCTCCGTAAGACACATCTTTCAGAGACTGGGGCCTATGCATTTAAGTCCCACATCAAGAAAGCTTTCCATTTAAATACTCCCTGATGAGAAAACACATTCGTGTTTTCGATTTGTTAATTATAAACAGGCAGACTACTAATGCCTCCTTAAGGCTTCCAAGACATCCGTAGAAAATTAATCATAATGGATTTTTTAAAAACTTTTGTTTCTCTCCAATGGTTAATTACAGCTCCAATGAGTCTAATAAGACTATGCCACAATACTCGTATTGATAGTCCTTAGAATTGCATGAAGCCAAAGGCTCAAGGTATTTAATCAGTGGTCTGGATTTGTTTGGAAAATTACCCCAATACAATCTGAATTTTGTTTCACAGGCCCATTTGATGAAAGGCTGTGAGAACTTTCATTTTCCTTGTTTCAGATGAGTATTATTTAAAGACTAGAGGCCTGGTGCACAAAATTCATGTACACAGGAGGGGGGTCCCTCAGCTCGGCCTGCAACCTCTTGTAATACAGGACCGCTGGCTCCTCATTGCTCGCCTGCCTGCCTGATCACCCCGAACCACTCGCCTGCCTGCCTCATTGCCCCTAACTGCCTCTGCCTGCCCCATTGCCCTAACTGCTTCCTGGGGGGTGGGGCCAGCCTGGGCAAGGGGCCATGGTGTTCTACACTTTCCAACCAGGAATGTTTAATAGGCAGTCTCTAAAAACTTGAACTGGAAACCTAAGAGTAGAGTGCTCAGATTTCAGGCATCAGGTGCTACTAGCAGGATCTCTATCCCAATTAAACTCTAATTCTGAGCTCTCAACAGTGTGGACAAACTGCCCTTCACTATCTCCAAAGTTTTTTATTCGCCACTATCCCATTTTCCTCCGCTTCAAGCCAAGGTAACAAAGGAAACCTCTAATTCTGATCTTCCTCGCCGCAAGGGAACAGTAAACCTCAATCAAAATAATTTCCCGCCAGAAGTCACATCCAAATACTGCAAGATTGAGGACTATAGGGCTGACTATGTACATGCTCAATAACAGACTCAGGTTCTACCGGTAGGCGCCCAGGTGTCCTCCACAATCCCACAATCCTCTGGTTGCATACTTCTGGTTTTTCCAATTCCTCCTTAAGTGGTATTTCCTTCAGTCATGTTGCAATGTCCCGGGCCTCTAGTTGGAGAGGATTTTTCTGTTCTTTGGCGTTGATAGCTGTTTACTATTTGGAATCAGTGAAGTTTCTGGAGTCCTGCCGCTGCCATGAACATGTCAGTCCCAAGAGCACTCATGAAACAACCACCCATTTAGTCCAAGGCTGGTGCCATCCTGGTTCACAATGAGAAAGGTACTGTGCTGAGCTGTTTTTCAATCAGATCTTTCTCTTCCTTCCCCAGCACACTCCACACCTACTCTGGGCCGACCACCCCAGCCCCGCAGACCCTTAAGACCTTCCCCCATTTCTTTGACTTTCCCGCATCAATCTCGCACCTTCCCACGTTTCCTAGGGGTGCCCCTAACCCAGTAGTTCTCAACCTTCTGGCCCTTTAAATACAGTTCCTCATGTTGTGACCCAACCATAAAATTATTTTCGTTGCTACTTCATAACTGTGATGTTGCTATTGTTATGAATCGTAATGTAAATATCTGATATGCAGGATGGTCTTAGGTGATCCCTGTGAAAGGGTCGTTAGACCACCAAAGAGGTTGCGACCCACAGGTTGAGAACCTCTGCGCGGCTCCTGGGGGAATGGGCCAGCCTGAGCGAGGGGCTGTGGTGTTCTGGTTTCTGGTCATTCTGGTCATTTCACCATTCGGTTGCTGGGCTTTTATTACATAGGATCTTTTCTTACCCCCTCCAGAATTTCTTGTTTCATGAACACTCTGGTATAAGGGAATAAAACACATATGGCTACATTTGGGTAATAAAGCAAAACTCTTTGGTCTAGGAGAGCATTAAGTGGTGCTGTTAATGAAATTTAATGACTTTAAAACAGTCTTCTATAGTAGTGTTTTGTCTGTCTTTCACACATAAAAAGTTAGGAAGTTATTCTATCAAGTAATTGAATTACTTCTGCCTGTTTTTATATCTTGGGAGTACAAGAAGTGTTGCTTCCAAAAATATAGAGAAAGTGATGAAAAAGGGATAGGGCTGTTCAAACTGTATTATTATCCCCACACATGCGCTCTTTACTCTAGATACAACTTTGCTCTGTTTTCCATAAAATTTTATAGTCACTATCAAAACATGTAAAAGAAATATTGCTTGTGCTAAAGGTTGAGAACCAACCGAAGAGATATGTTCTAGTTGAAAGATTATTTGAAAAGTGAATATTCAGGTAATGTGTATTTTGTTTATGAAACACACCTGCATAACATAAAGTCAGTCTGATAATTCATTGTGATCTAGAGACAGGAATAGAGGGCCAGGAGAGGGGCTTGAAGAAGGAAGATAAAGCTGCTCCATGAAGAGAGATAATTTTCGCATGTGAGACAACCTTCTCTTCCTTCTGGGACAGAAAATGGGTCGGGTTCAGTACACTGTCTTGTATATTAAATTGGTTAGTATTCTGTTATAATGGTCAAACAGAATGTGGTGATTCAAAACATGGAGATAAGACTATGTAACCTCATGAGTCTTGTTTAATCCGATAAGAAAGCTCTGGTTTTCTTTTCCCCCTTTGATGACTTTGGTGAGCTAACTTTTTTCACCCTCATTCTATCAAATGCTCTACATCTCTAGGCATTTTCAGAGTTTGCACTTATGTAAGAATCAAGCATTAAGCAATAAATTATTTTTTTGGCATCTTTGCCACCAAAGATATTCTAGCCTCAGTCCTATTCCGACATTTGATTATGGGGGTAGAGGATGGGTGGATATGACATGCTTTATTATATTTATCCTCTAAAATAATTATAAGATTAATAGTGATGCTTTCAAGAAGAAATCAAAGAATGAATGACATGAAATTTTCCTTTACTATTAAATTTATTTTTCACCAATGATATTAGGTTTGTAAGGTAAGCAGACAAGTGGGCTGATGGGAAAAGAAGTTTGATGATTTAAAAATGATGATGATTTCAACTTTTTAAGTTTGATGATTACAACTTTTTAATTTGAAAAGAAGAGGTTTAAGAATATTTGAGTTATTAGGTATTTTATCTCTCTAAATGCCCAATGTCAAGGTATTTTTCAAAAACACTTAAGAAATAATGTAATTGTTATTATTGTTTAAAAGTTTCAAAGGCTCTAAAAAGCAATTAAAATATGCTCCTCGGTAAGCTTTATTAGCACCTGCCAATTAAGCTTATTAGTTCACATATGTAATGTCAATTGTTAAACATTTCTGATTAAGCAATTGGAAGAAAAGTAGCACAGGATTTTGAAACTATTAATGTATTCTATAGTGTCATCATGGTTATCAACAACAGCAAACTTTATTAATGTAACAGGTCATCATAATTTGAAAATCTGTGCATGTACTAACTTATCTAATCTTCCTAAAAATTAAACAAATAGGTCAGTACCACTATTGCCCTTATTTTGCAAGTGAGGAAACTGAAGCAGAGAGTAATTAAATAGATTCCCCAAAGTTATACACTTAGTAAGTGAAAGAGTTGTGATTTGAATCCAGGAAGTCTGGAAATAAAGTTTATGATCTTAACCAGGAAGTGTGGTACTCATTTAAAGGGGAATCTGTCAAAATATTTTAGAATTAGGTACATATTAATGGTGAGAATATAGGTATTTTTCAATTTCTTTGTGTTTTTAAGGACTTTTCACATCATCTATTTTAAATACAAATAATTCTATAATTAGAAATAAAGTATCTGGAATATATAGTTGACTCTTGAACAATTCAGGGGTTATGGGCACCGAGCCTTCTGCACAGTAGGAAATTCACATACAGATTTTCATTTCCCCCAAAGTTGACCACAGTAATTCCTTAGTATGCACAGGGGATTGGTCCCAGGACTCCCGATGAATACCACAATCCAGGGATGCTCTTAAATCCCTTATTTAAAATGGCATAGGACAATGCATAGAGTCAGTCCTCTGTATCTGCAGATTCCCAACCGTGGATAGAAAATGTGTTTGTTTGTTTGATCCATAGTTAAATCAGTGGATGTGAAACCCAAGGATACCAAAGGCTGACTGTATGTTTATTGAAAAAAAATCCACATATAAGTGAACCGGTGCAGTTCAAACTCATGTTGTTCAAGAGTCAAATGTATTTTAAAAAACACTCTTACATCCTTCTCTCTTACTTCTCTATTACCTTACAGCCTTCCCTATTACCTTCATGTATCTTTTCCTAAATGAGATCTCTAACATGAAAATAAAATCTTTAAAAAAATAAAAGAAAAACCTTTCTTTGTCTAGATATGCAAGCTTTCTGTGTTAATGGCTGGTGCTTTTAAGCCAACAGGGCCCCGATATATTCTTTATCAGGGATATGGCTCACAAATCAGTCCCCTCAGATGGCATCATCCGGTCCTAGAGAGATGGTGGGAAATTTAGTTGGATATGTAAAATTACAAATTATGGAGATTTCTGGCTATACGTAAAGCCATTAAAGTATAGATATACATACAGCAGATCTATGTCTTAGGGATTATCCACAGTTAGTAGATTAGGAAGAGAGAAAAAAAAGAATATCTTATCTATAAAAGACAAAAAAAAAAGGGGACCAAAAGTATAAAAAATTATTTTACACTACTCTAAAAGGCCGTACTTTTCAGGACATTGACACTTAATCTTGATCCTGTAGTTTATATTAAAATTACCTATAAATAAAATGTTGGAACTAGATTACCATTTAGCTTGCCCACAAAGAAAAATGTGTTTAGATGATGATAAGATTCTTAGATAGAGGTTCAATATTTCCTGGCTACAGAAAATGTATTATACAACATCTAAATGACAAATAACAAATTAGAGCATTACCATTTTTATTTAGCTAAATTCCTTAAAATGTGTAGGAGTAAAGCTCAGAGCTAGAGATACTATTATTAATTAGAAGCTTCTTTTGTTCAAAAATTGCCACTTGACTGAACAACGGGACCTCTATTGGGTCTACAATCTGTACTTTCAGCTCTTCACCCCTACACATGCAGTAGTCAAGTTCCTTATATGAACGAGTCTTGTTTTTTAAACAAAGGGCTGGGGTGCGGGTCTGCATTAACAAGATGCTGACTTATAGAGCACATCAACCACAAAAGTTTAATGAATCACTTTCGTGCCAGCCCTTGACCTTGCCAAGAATGCAATGTGTGCAGGAATCAAGAAACCTGTGAGGCCATATGCTGTGGGTCAGCCTTTGACTAGTTTCCCCCATCCAGCTGTCACTCTGACAGTAGCATTACATAAACATACATTTTTTTATACATGTGCAGTTGTCCTGAATTTTGGTCACAGGGGAACTTTGCTGAGAAATTGGGTATTGGAGTTGTTCAAAGTAAGTTAATTTTCAGATTGCAAACATGGGATTTGGAAGCTGTGAGTGTTCTTAGGCACTATCTTTCTCATTTTATGTTATCTAATTTCCATTAAAAATATAAGTAACAGATTTTTTCTTAAAAATATAAGTAACAGATTTTTATCTATAAGAATATATAAGTAACAGTATCTAATAAAATCAATAATCAGACAACAGATACACAATAAAAGTAAAATTTTCTCTCTCCATCCCCAGAAATTACTGGTATTAGCAATTTCTTTTAACATGCTTCCAGAATGTGTACATACTTATAAACAAATATAGTGTTATATAATTTTTGAAAAATGAAATCACATTGTTCACATCATTCTGTTTTGTTTATACTTAGCAGTGAATCCTAGCAATCTTTGCCTATAACACATATGACCTTACTTCACAGATTTTAGGGACTATGTAACATTTTACTCCATAGAATTACTATAATTCATTTCATAGATATCATTTTGATGGGCATTTTTAATTATCATCCTTTCTGACTATTTTATCACAAGCAATTCTGTGATGTTTAGTTTTGCATATGTTAACATTATTTTTGTGATTATAAATGTGGATTAAAACACTAGTCAGGAAAGTTCTATGTTATCTATTTGTTTTCAATAGAAGCAGCAGCAGAGTTAAAAGATAATAACTTTGTAGTCACACTGACCTAGATTTGAGTCCTAGTATAACCACTTATTTCCCTGAGTGTCTTTGGGCACAACATTTAAATCCCCTGAGTCTTAGATTGCCTCTTTGTAAAATGATGACATGTCCCATACAATTAAGATTTTGATCAAAACCCAGTCTTAACAGGTTTGGTTTCATTATGCTAAACTTCCTTAAAACAATGGCCTGAGTAAGTATTTTAAATTCGTAGCTAAGAGAGATTGGGAGACAGAAGAAGAGAAAAATCAACAAAGTCTAAGTGCAGAACTTCGACTTCTTTTTTTTTCTAATTAATTGCATTGATGTTTTCTAGGTCCCGTTCCTTCTCTCTGTTTTGTCCATTAATTATGAGGGTGTCTTCCCCTTGTCTGCCCAACATGGTTCAATGACTGAGAAACTATTAGGGAAATCTACACAAATACTAAGAAAAGTCTGCCTGGTTATGTGCTATATGCCCAGTGTCGGGTGTGTGGGAGACAGCCAACTGATGGGTCTCTCATCATTGATGTTTCTATCTCTCTTCCCCCTCTCCCTTCCTCTCTGAAATCAATAAAAAAATATATGTCTAAAAAGAGATCCCTTTCTATTGGGGAAGTTTTGAAGACAGCATTTAGCCAAGGAGAGCTCCCACTGTGGACAAAGATGTTATACCCTTGACCAATACGCATACTCAATGAAGTGATTTGTGTGCAGTACTCATAACTGTGTCCCATAAGAATCAAACACCCACCTAGGCATACATACAGTTCCCTCCACCTGGTGTGTTTTTCCTCACTGATCCAGTTCAATAATTCAAGGACAAGCTGAAAATCACCTTCTCCATACAATCTCTTTGAAATTTCTTTGAGAAGGACATATCCTTCTTTCTAACTCCAATACCAATTTATGGCAATTATCTCTTTCTTACACTACAGTATAAGTATATTTTGATTTTTCCAAAATAATTAAACCTTCATATAGTCATGGACTCCATATATTTTGTTTACTACTGTATTCTCAGAGCCCAGAGGTAGAGATGCTCAACAAAGATCTGTTGTATATATGGGAAAAAAGTGTAACCTTCTTGTTCATATTATCTATGGTTTTGTCCAATACATTTTTAATCTCTCAGTAAATTTTGTCAGAGTTCAATAAATTTTATTTTGAACCATATGCTATCACCATTTTTGAGGTGACAAACAGTTGAGTAGTATATGTAATTTCATTTGGTCCAACATAAAACTTATGGAATAAATAGAATGATAGGTAGATAGATAAATGAAAACTCCCCACAGTTTTAAAATACGGCATGTCTGAATTAATCACATACATAAAGATTATTTTATTTTATGGCAAGTTATTGAGAGGTCAAGAAGGGAGAATTTGCATTATGAGATGCCACTCTGCCACATGGGGAAAATATATTTCAAATACATCACGGGCCACAGGGAGGATTACACTACAGACTAAATATCCACCAGGCTTTTTCACCACCACACTCATTCTTCTCTGCGCTCACAGAAATGAAATGTCCCTGTACCCAAGTAAAACAATAAGCTTGCATCTTTTTCTGTCCTTCCCTGGTGAGAATTCCAGCTAGGAGAAATTATCTTGCTACATTCCATTGTCAGAACAGTGTCGGTGAAGTCAGGGACATCACAACAATTTGGAATTCAGGCCAACTGTACACCTCAGGAGATTGTCTTGACTATATGTCAGGTACATAGTAGTTGCTCAAAGGATGTGTATTGCACACATTAGCCTAATATGTCTCAGATACTACTAATGAGCTGGGTTTCTCTCTGCAGTACCGTCAACTGTCCTTAAAATTTTTGTTTGTGTCAAAGCATCACTGTGTAGAAATTAAAGCATGAGTTTTTGAGGGTGAAATATCAGTTCAAATCCTTTTTTTTAAATTAATTGCTAAATTTTACTATCTCCCTGGATATTCAAGTTCTTATTTGTAAAATGACAAAAGACTAATTTTATCTTATAAGGTTATTTTTTCTGTTTCAGTTCTTTAAGAGAAAGCCAACGTAACAGACTCTATGATACAGTGAGTTTTTAATAAATAATCATGAAAAAACCTTTCCATTTCACCTCTAGATTATTTCATATTTCCTTGGACTGAGGACAGAGGTGCACATATAAATGCAGAAACAGACTACTAAAACCAAAACATTGCATCTAAACCTAGAGGTTGTACATATTGCTTTGAAAGTAGTAGTAATGAAGGAGTTGAAATATTATAATCAGTCTGCAATAGGAGGAAGAGGAAAAAGAGGAAGAGAAAGCTGTTATTTCTTTGGCCTTGATATATACCAGCAACAATTTCAGAATCTTGCATAGATTGATAATTATATAATATGGTTAAGTAAAGATTTGGGATAGAGAACAGAAAATATATAGAAAATGGGATAAGTATGAAGAACATTTTAAGAATAAGTCCCAAGTCCTGGCCAGTATATCTCAGTTGACTGGGCATGTTCCTGAGCACTGAAAAGGTTGTTGGTTCGATTTCAGGTCAAGGCACATAACCAGGATGAGAGCTTGAGTCCCAGTAGGGGCTGTGCAGGAGGCAGCCAATCACTGTTTCACTCTCACATTGATGTTTCTCTCTCTCCTTCTCCCTTCCTCTTTCTAAAAATCAATAGAAAGGTTTTAAAAAAAGAATAAGTCCCATAAAATTAATATCCAAATAATAGCAGTTGTAGAATGTGAAGAATAAACATGGAGGAAATAAATTATCAAAGTATTAATTCAATTTTCCAGAAATATAGCACATTAATGTCAAAATTTAATGGCCACTCACAGTACCCATTACAGTGGTTTTAGAATGCTCACACTAAAAAATATGTTTTTGTGAATTTCAAGATACTGGGGGGAAAACATTTAAAGAGTTAGGAAGAGAAAAGGCAATGAACACAAAAAGGACTCAGAATTTTAATGACATTGGAATTCAATAAAATACTAAAACCTAGGGTAAAATTGGGTCACTGTCTTCAAAATTCTGAAGGAAGAAAACAATGGTTTCCAACTTAGAATTCTATAACCAGCCAAACTGCCAAATAAGTATTTCTATGCTATGTGGCAGGCACTGTTGAAAACACATTACACATATTAACACATTTAATCCTTCAGCAATTCTAGAAGGTAGATATTGTTATCCTCATTTTACTTATGAGGAAATAGAGGAATGAAAACATTTAAAAAAATGTGTCCTAAATTCACACCCTTGCTATAGGGGAGAACCAGAGTTTAAAACCCCACAGACTTGGTCCAAACATGACATCTGGCACCTTAAACAAACATAAACTACTAGCCAAACAAAAACCCGGCCCAGATCAGGTGTGGTTTTATTATACTAAACATAAAACCATTTCTCAACTAAATCCAACAGAATGTCTCATCTATCTGTAAATACTTACTTTTGAAATAATTATAGATTGCCTATATGTTTTGTTTTGTGGGTGTTTTTTGTTTGTTTTTGCCACTACCTAAAAAAAAAAATCAGGTAACTGATCAAAACTTTAATTATTACATGCATTTCCTTCTAGTTCCCTTCCCTATGTTTTTTTTCCTAATTTTACTGAAAATACTAAACTTTTTAATGTGCTCCAGTTGGTTATAAATTTGATGACTATGTTGACACACTGATCTCATCCTTACCCTGAATTAAAATGCAAGCATATTCAGTAGAACACAAAATATTTCAGTAGCACAATAATATTTCTAAAGCTTTGGTTTAAAAACATGCCTATAGAAATGTGACTTTCCAGTGATCTAAATATTCTTTAAGCCTGGGATGTGTACCACCTAATTGAAGTAGTTTCATAACCAGCCTTGTTCTTCACATGTTTAATGACACAACTCAAAGTAACACATCAGTCACTTGGCTAATAAGCATTCTCTGAAGCTCATGGAAATGGGAAGAAAATGCTCCTTTTATTCCTCCACTGTGCATCATGTTCCCCAAACATGTATTATTATTATTCTTATTACCCAGTTGAACTAATTTTCAGTTGGATAAATCATAAGCCAGTTGATTCCCAAGCCTCCCAAGTTATTACTTCATCCAAAGATTTCACAACAGAGAACACTGAGAATATTGCAGATGACTTGAAGTTATTTCTCTCTCTCTCTCTCTCTCTCTCTCTCTCTCTCTCTCTCTCTCTCTCAAAAGGTTATCAAAGTATAAAAACCCTTATATAGTTGAAAACTCCCATAATTGATTAGCACTGCATTGCACTGATCAAAAGAAACACCTAAAACAAACCCATTAAAAGGCACAGTTAACTCATTAGATAGTACTTCTTTTTCTAGTTAACAGGATATGCAAGTGCCTAAATGACTTTTGGAGGTAGACATTTCTAGGTTTAGCCACCCGGGATCTAACTCCCCTTCTTGTCATAATAACACCCAGCAGAAGCTGTATGCCCTCTTTTGATTTAGTCTCAGAAATCACACAACCTTGCTTCCACTGCAGTCTATGTTCTAATGTAGTCACAAAGACCTGCTCTTTCTCAAGGAGAGTGGAAATACAATGTCTCTTAATGGAGCAATACACATTTCTGGAAAAGCAGGTGAGATCATAAATGTTACAGTCATTTTATATAAATTTGCCCAAATCACAATATACAATTATGCATGAGTCACAGATTTGTATGTTTTTTTTTTAAAAAAAGGTCATTTTACTTCATTTAGTCCCAGAATGTGTGCATCTGATACTAATTAGATTTATCATTATTTCTCAGAAACATAGCTCTATCCAAGTAGAGAGATAGGCATATTTCAGATGTGAGTAAAGCCAGCTTTGAATTGAAAATTTCCTTTGGTCATATACATGATTGAAAAACAAGAAGAGACTTGTGTGTTGTTGAAGTTGGGTAAGATAAACCATTTGTCTGTTTCTTCCTTGAATTCATCAAAGATAACTGTGTTTATATTACATTTTAATGACCTAAATGGATGCTTTCATTTTCTATGTTATTTCTTATTAAATTTATTGGAGTGACATTGGTAATAAGATGATATAGGTTTTAAGTGTACAATTCTATGATACTTCATCTAGATATCACATTTTTGCTCACTGCCCTAAGTCAAATCATTTTCCTTCAACATATAGCTGACACCCTTTACTACCTTACCATCCCCTTCCCTCATAACTATCATACTGCTGACTGTCTATGAGTTTTATTTTTCTTGTTTGTCCATTTGTTACTTTCAATTTTATATCCCTCATATGAGTGAAATAATATGGTTCTTAACTTTTTCGGTCTGACTTATTTTTCTTTTGACTTTCTTTCAGCTACTTAAAAAAGCAAAACAAACAAACAAAAAAACTCAATGTGATTGTTTTTAAAATATCCAGCTATCTTTCAGCATACCTCCCACAGTCTGTTCGACAACTACTCCCACCCTCACAGAGCTTTCTCCAATACAATGACACGTTGTCAATAACAACAGGACTCAATTTCACAGTCTGTTAGAGGTACATTTCAATTGGTCTTGAAGAAAACAGGACATTTCATTTTCACACTGGAACCTGCTGGTGCCACTTGTCCTGTGACAGGCCACAGGGAATGGCTCTCACCTTCTGGCTTTTATCATCACCCAAAACCCTGTGATCATAAATGTCTATCTGTTATGACAGAGGGACATAAACAAACTGTGAACAGAGCATTGGTTTCATTAACTTCTCTGATACCTCTCTCGGTATTAATGGGATTGACGCAGAGAGAAAATTCCACCCTTGCTTGACCTTATTGCTTAAGAAACAAATAAGATCTGTGATCCTAATCTTTCTCTGACAGGACAGAAGTCTAAAGACAGTGCCATCCCTTTCTGTGACACAGTTAAAATCTCCATGCAAAGAGCAAACAGAGCCAACTTTTGAAGTCATCAATACTGTCAACTTGTGAGGACTGCAGGTCCCTAGCCCGAGTTTTATTGCTCCTTTGGAAGATATGGTTCCAGGTAATTCAACATTCAACTCCCAACTTTGGAAAATCAACACGTGGCAAGAAACACAAAATGTTACTCTGTTTGTACAGGACCTTAAGGGAAAGCTGTACTTTAGATATCACCATACAGCTCAACCCCACATTCAAAGGTACAGCTAAAAACTTTTGGTCCTGATTATGCCAACAATATGCCTGTGGTATTATTTGTGATTATGTGGAAGAACACAGGCAACACACACATCTGGGTCTGAATTTCATTTCTGCTAATTCCTAGGTCTATGATCTTGGGCAAGTGACTTTGCAACCTGTGTTTTGACTCCTTATTAATAAAATGGAAAGAATAATAATAGCTGTTAGGTAAATTTGTTTGTGAGAAGGAGAGGTGATAAGTAATAAAAATACACCACAGTACTCAATAGGTAATCATCATTGAAATAAGAGTAATCAATCAAAGTAATGAAATTCTGCTATACTCTATATCATATTGCATATTATAAATCATATAATAATCTATATTATAATAATAATATATGTATTTATTATTACTATTGCCATACTACTAAATATTATACTTTCCTTTTTTAATATTTGTATTTGATTTCAGAGAGGAAGGGGGGGAGAGAGAGAGAGAGAGAGAGAGAGAGAGAGAGAGAGAGAGAAAGAGATCAATGATGAGAGAGTGTCATTGATTAGCTGCCTCCTGCACGCCCTACACCAGGGAGAGAGTCTGCAACCCAGGCATATGCCCTGACTGGTAATCATACTGTGACCTTCTGGTTCATAGATTGAAGCTCAACCACTGAGCCATGTCAGCCGGGCAAGATTCTACTTTCTATCTTGGTTTTGAACAAAATGATAATGACAATTAAGAGATGCTAAACATATCAGCATTTTCAGAAATATATGTTCTAAACCCTTATTTACTTATTAATGTTTTAAGCATTTATTTTTATGTGCAATCTTTCTTTACCAACCACCCAAGTCAGCCTGAGTTCTTACTCTCCACTTTGAACTCCTACTGCATCTGAAGTACATACAGTTCTCACTTAACGTTGTGGCGAGTTTCTTGAAATTGAGACTTCAAGTGAAAGAGCATATTTTACCACAGATTAATTGATAGAAACCTAATTGATATAAACAAGAATTAGGATCCTAGAGCATATTTTTGGTCACCAAAACATCACCAAACTTCTAAATAAAGACCTAAAACACCTCTAATATTCAACATTGAAATAAATGGGAACTATACATACATTTAAGAAAGATTAATCAAAACAAGAAAGAAAATTATTTTCTGGTCTGCTTCTTTCAGTTTAGTGTTAAGGGTGGCGGGATCCTGTCTTGGACGCTCAGGCACAAGGAAGGAACCCACCCAGAGAAGATGCCCTTTCATCCTGAGGCCTCTCAGACCCACACCCATGCTCACTCATACCAGGTCAATTTAGCCATGCCAATACAACTAACATGCACATCTTTGGGATGTAGGAGGAAATTGGAGTACCCACTAAACCTACACAGATGTAGGGAGAATGTGAAAACTCCACCACAGAGACAGTGGCCCCAGTCTGGAATCGATTTTTCCCCATCAATGTTATTAACTAAAGGTGTTGAACGATAGGGCATTATTTGAGAAACTTGTAATTCGATTATAGTGCTTAGTGCACAGTCTGTAATTTCTGTTTCACTGCTCATGCTTTATTTTCTTCTCTCTCCAAAGCTTTCCTGAAAGAAGGAACATTATCTGTCCCTCCAAACACAGCCCACCCTGCCGTGAATAACTGAGCAGAGCTGGAAAAAGTCATGAGCCCACCCTGACTCCACCAATTTCAAGGGGGATCTAGTGCTTCCTGACAATCCTATCTTTCTGGTCCTTTCACTTATTAGAGGACTGTTTCATACCTTCTCTTCTCTCATCAAATTTCTAAAATCTTCTCCAACCTCTTGGCTGATAGTTATTTCCTCTTTTGCTAAAGAGGATCCAGCAGGAAGAACTTTTCCAAGCTTCCACCACAGACACACATCATGTGGCTATGTTGATCCGTCTATTTCTCTAACACCAAACCCTCCACTTTTGTATCACTTCCCAGCCTCTCTCATTCTTCAGGGACATTACTTAAGCAATTCTCTCTCCCCTCCTCATCGACGCTATTCTCTCTGCTGGATAATCCCCAGTTCATGTACAAACATACCTTTATAGTTGTATCTTTGAAAAATTCCTCCCTGGACTCCATTGCCCTTCAGCTACCACCCCATTTCTCTGCTTCCCTTTATATCAAAACTCCTCAAAAAATTTTCTATATCCTCTATCTACAATGAATTCCCTCCCCTTCTATCTCATACTCATTCCAAACAGGCTTTCTTCCCCGTCACTCTACTGAGCTGCTCTTGTCAAAATCAAGAAACCTTGCTCCATAGAGGTAACCTACCTGTAGCATCTGATACCATTTCTCTCTCTCTCTCCTCCTTGAAATATTTTCTAAACTTTGGTCTGGGAAGATTCTACTTTAGAAACTTTGCACTCACAGTTCCCTTCCCTCGGCTGGATTTAATTTTCACATAGATGTGTGCATTTCTCAGTATTGCTTTCTTTCATCTTTTTGTTCAAATGTCATTTTCTTACTGTGGCTTTCTTTTTTCGTAATTTAAAATTTTTCTACATTTCCCCACCTTCAAGCCCTAATTATTTCCCTCTCCTGCTGTATTTTTTAAAGCAATTTTTGCTATAAATATTTATTTAACTCATCGATTTACTTACAATTTGGTGCGGGGCCCTCATCAGTTCATTATTTATACCCTTGCCCAAGATCATCTCATTTTGTTTCATAATGTTAAATAATATGTATGTGCTAATGACTCCCATGTTTCTTCGGCCCAGATCTCTCTCTGAGGTTAGACTCATTTATTAGTATTTCTAATTAGATGACTAATAAGCATTTCAAAATATCTCGCATACCACTCCTAGCTCTTACTTCTCATTTTGGAAATCTGCCTCTTTCTTCAACTTCTACACCTCCGTAAGTGGCACCAGGTATCTGATGGCATATACCAAACCCAAGTAATTCTTCATTTTTTAATTTCCCTCATCCCCACTCCCAATCAATCAACATGTCTTTTCAGTTATGTTTTCAATATATGTCTACCTAAATCTTTTCAATGCCACTGTAATCACTCTAAGCCACATCATCATCATGGTTTGTTTATATTGCTACCATGGATACCTAAGCGATCTCCCTGCATTCCTACACACTTGTTTATAATTCAGAGTAATTTTGCCATACATTTATATCGGATAATAACATCATCTTGCTTAAATTCTCCAATGCCTTCCAATTTCCTTTATACATAACAAGCAGAATAAAACGAAGAAACAGAATAAACTCCAATCTCTTCTCATGTTCCCAGAGGCCCCGCATAATCTAACCTTTGCCACCTTTTTGCATTGTGTTCTCTGTGTTCTAAAACTCAAAGTTTCCTTTTAGCTCCCTGAACATAGCCCTTTGATTCTTTCCTCTGGGTATTTGAGCTTTTTCTTCCTGCATCAGACACTTTTTTAAATGTCTCTCTTTTGCTCAACTCCAAACGTGATAGGAAAGATGACTTCCTCAACTCTATTGTCTAAAGCACCAAATCTTCTTTTCCTTCATGCATCTCTAAGTCTAGTCACTATCCAATTCCTTGCTTCATTTTCTTCATAGCAGCTGATTACCTGACATATTCATGCTTATTATACTTCAAGCTTATTACATTCAATAACTGCCAAACTATCCTCCCTTACACGAATGTAAGTTCACCCTTGATTATACTGCTCACAACTGTTTCCTCAAAGCATACAACACATACATAAAGGCTACCAAATATATTTTGTGTGACTATTTTAGTGGCTATCTATTTTAGGCTGGCTGCTCATGTCCCTTGGGTTTCAATGTCCAAGTATACAAGATAGATTAGATAATACCCACTTTGCTAGAATTCTAGGATTACATATATAGATGCCATTGCAAATGCTATGGACCCTACAGAATACATTAATAATTATCAATAAAACAGTTTAATTCCAACATGTATGCACCTTTTCTTTCTTATTTCATTTTCCATCCTTATCTCCTGCATTACAACTATTGCCCCATGTAACATTTATTTATATGTCTCTGTTAGCATATGTCCCAACCTTCCAAAGTTTATTAAATTCCACAAATGTCAAATGTAGTGGAAAAAATGTTCACTTTTATTATGAATCCAAACATTATGAATATAATGGAAAGTGCATGTGTTTTGCCCAGCTGGCGTTGCTCAGTGGTTAACATCGACCTATGAATCATGAGGTCATGATTCGATTCCCGATCAGGGCACATTCCCAGGTTGTGGGCTCAATTCCCAGTGTGGGGTGTGTAGGAGGCAGCCGATCAATGATTCTCTCTTATCATTGATGTTTCTATCTCTCTCTCCCTCTCCCTTCCTCTCTGAAATCAATAAAAATATAGTTAAAAAAAGAAAGCGCACGGGTTTTGAAATCACATATAACCAATCACAAATCTTACTAGTCATGTGACAGGCCTCTGACTCAAACTGTCTGGCTCCGTTCTTTTCATTTATAGAATGAAGTTAGCTTTATACATTTTTGAATATATCAATAGATGATGAGAGCTTAATGAATACCATTACTAATCATAACAATAATAGTGATACTAATAATAAAATAATGACAATACCTTATGAACTAGAGTTCAGGTTAAGCAAAGAAACTAAGCCTTCAGTGTAGCCATTGCTCTCTGCTGAAGTGTTATCAAATTCTTACTGCTTTCAAGGAGCTCGTTTCAGAGCATCCATACCGGGAAACTAAATAAATATCTTTGCTCTATGATCCAAGCCACAAAAATATGAAGGTGATAAGGCATTACAAACGAAGAATAAGACTCCAATGGCAACCGTCCCAGCACACAATTTAATCTTCAGTCATCATAAAAGCAGCTTCTGTGGATAATGGGAAACTAATGGCCAACTTTAAGATAATCAAAGACTAAAGCACCAAAGCGCAAGAGAAGCCATTCAAGTACCTATTTGTTTCCAAAACATCTGTAGAGGAGACTGTTCCCTCTACAACATGTTTGGGCAAAGAGAGGAGAGAGAGAGAGAGGGAGAGAGAGAGAGAGAGAGAGAGAGAGAAAGCAGGAAAGGAAACAGAAAGCGTAGGACAAACCCCTAGATTCTACAGAGAGAGAGAGAGAATATATAGAGTGTATTATATATTTAATACAGCACATTATGTTTATATAGAGTACATTTTTTCATGCAATCTTCTTCAGGGTTAAATTTTATCAACATGGATGGGTAGAATACCATGCCAGATCACCCAGTGAATATTGGAATCCATAGCACAACTCCTTCTTTCTTGCATTACATTACATGCCCTCCCTACTTCTTTAATCACAGTGAATATTGGAATCCATAGCACAACTCCTTCTTTCTTGCATTACATTACATGCTCTCCCTACTTCTTTAATCACATTATATATTACAAAGTAATATATATATATATATATTACAAAGTAATATATATATATATATATATTACTTTGGGGGTCAATAATTCATGTCCTTGCAGCTCTTCTGGATGTTTTTCCAGAAGAGCTCTGGTTACTATCAATGAAAGGCCACCTTATTCTGTCAGCCATAATTCTTTTATTTCTTTTTTTTAAGTAACCTATTTTGCTCAACAGCTTTTATTTTATTTGTTTATTATTATACATTTTTATTGATGTCAAAGAGAAAGGGAGAGGAAGAGAGAAATAGAAACATCAATGATGAGAGAGAATCACATTACCTGCCTCCTGCATGCTCCCTACTAGGGATGGAGCCCGCAACTCGGGCTTATACCCTTGACTAGAATTGAACCTGGGACCCTTCTGTCCTCAGGCCTATGCTCTAGCCACTGAGCCAAGCCAGCTAGGGCAGCGACAGGAGTTTTAATGAGACTGGCCCTCCTTGGTAAGGACATATGCCATAAATTATGAGCTTTGGGAAGAAGAGGAAGCCACAAAATAAACAAACAAACAAAAATCCCCTATAGCTACCATTCTGTCAAGTTCAATGGGAATGCCATCAGCTTAGCCCAGAGTATGACCTTCACCTTCCTCATTAACTGAACATCTATGCAGGTGTCAGATAAACATCAAGAAAAGAAGCTTGATATAAAAGCATGACTTATCAGCACTCCTTGATTATATGTGTTCTGATAAAGAAATGACTTACATTTTTACTGCCTAGCAGTGACACGAATAATTACATATCTTTCTTTTTAGAATATAGGCTGCTTCCCACACATGTGATCAAAACTATTTAATGCAGTTGCACCAAATGAGTAACAGTGAATGTAAAGGAGTTGCTCAGTCGGACTAGATGAGAGACTTGGGTCCATCTGGTGAAGCAGTAAGTAAAGCTCAAAGAGATCAAAGTTGAGGCCTGCTGCCACTTTAAAAGTTCTGCGCATACTGCTTTTCATCTGCTTCTTTTGGGAGTGCAAATGGCAGGTCCTTATCTCTAAGTCACTAGAGGCAACCAGGATAAACTGGAATGTAAAAGAAGAATATTGCAGTCATTCTGCATCTGTGTGCCAACAGATTGCCTGGATTTCACTCTCAGCTCTCCACTGAGATCAGAGAGCAGCAGACACAGTAGAAGTTGCGCAAGTTCAAATGTGAAAACCACAACCAGATGTCCTTTCCTGTCACAGATTCACAGCAGATATCAAGAGGCTCTTCCCACACGGCTCTGACTGAAGTCTTTCCTTTTTTTCAAAAAATATATTTTTATTAATTTCAGAGAAGAAGGGAGGGGAGGAGAGAGATAGAATCATCAATGATGAGAGAGAATCATTGATTGGCTACCTCCTGCCCCAGACTGGGGATCAATCCTGCAACCCAGGCATGCGCCCTGACCGGGAATTGAACCTGTGACTTCTTGGTTCAGGGGCCAATGCTCAACCACTGAGCAATACCAGTTGGGCCCTTTTTTTAAAAAAATTCATCTGAAAAGTGGCTGTTATGTTGCATACAAGGAGAGTGCCCAATGGTAGCCCTTGAATTCACATCCTGATTCATCTATAAGACATCTATATATATAAAAGCCTAAGTGACCAAATGACCGAACAACTGAATGACCAGTTGACCAGTTGACCAGTCACTATGATGCACACTGACCCCAGGGGGCAGACACTCAATGCAGGAGCTGCCCCCTGGTGGTCAGTGCACTCCCATAGCGGGTGCACCGCTCAGCTGACCATTGGGCGCCGGGCGCAGGTCTCACAGCTGGCAAGTGCGCCTCTCCTGATCAGGACTGACTGGGTGCAAGCCCACAGCAGGAGCAGCAGGGCTGGGATGAGCGGGAGTGGCAGGCAGGAGCAGCAGGTGGCATTGGACTGCCAGTTTCAGCCTGATCGCCACAGGCCACACCGAGCAACCCCACCGCAGCACCAATTCGTGCACCAATTGGCCTCTAATCTATATATATATAAAAGCCTAAGTGACTATTATGACCAGACAACCATACAACCGGATAACGGGCCAGTAGCTATGATGCGCACTGACCACCAGGGGGCAGATACTCAATGCAGGAGCTGCCCCCTGGTGGTCAGTGCGCTCCCACAGCCAACATCCCGCGGCCCGCCAACCTCCCGCAGTCGATGCTCCCTACCCGGCCAGCCCCAATCAGTACTGAGTGAGACAGCCCCATTCAGCCCCAATCTCCAGCCCAGCCAAGGGACTCCACCCATGCACGAATTTGTGCACTGGGCCTCTAGTATGTTAATGAAACTGTTACTATGCTTTTCAGCCACATTTCTATAGAAAGTCACCATTGTTAGCCTCACACCCATGGATAGAAAAGGGCTGTATACATACATGCATACAAGTTCTTTGGTTGATCTCTTACCACCCACCAATCCATGGACACAGACAATAGTGTGTGAAGGCTTGGGGCGGGGGGTGGGCTAGAAGGGGTCAATGGGGGGAGGGGGAAGGAGGACATATGTAACACTTTCAGCAATAAAGGTTTTTTAAAAAATAAAGAAGCTAAAAAATAAAAAGAAAAGAGCTATATAGACAATACCTCTAAATGAAAATTTTTCATTTTTAAGGTAAGTTATAGAAGACCGCATATTGCAAATATTTGGGGAAATGTCTAGACTTAGAAAACAACTTGGAAATGACTTTAAAGTAGAGAGATCTATTAGAACTAGTTTCCATAGGGCAATTTGACATTTTTTCATCAAACTTCTTGCAAAATATATTACAAACAGTGTTGGTTGTAAAGGTCTTTAAATATCTCTTCACATGTAAGCGGAATGCGTGTAGTTCCTTTATGATAATGTCTACAAGGGAAAGGCAGGTAATACTGGATGGACCACAGGGCAGCAGCTGATTGACTGCTGTTTCTTTGAGCCTTGTCTACACTGGTTACCTTAATGCGAGACTAGCATAATGGCAGCTGTCTCTGTCCCAAGATAAATTGTAGTGGTATAATGAATGACGGCCTAGAGCCAGAACAGCCAACCTGATCAAGCTTTTGCCTCATTCAGAAAACTCGCCTGCCAGTATGTCTGCATAAGCAGAAAACTGACACAATATTTATCTAACTGAAGGGAAATCCAGGTGGCAGCTATCTGAAATATCCCTTTTCTCAATTACTCTTTTTTTGAAGTAATGAAAGAAGAAGAAAAACTTTCTGAGACCAAGGACGGGTTCTCTATATAAGGGAAAGGTCAGGTAATTTTTCAGGTCCTTCCAAATCACCAGGATCCCCGAATCTCAAAGACCCCTGCTAGGTAAGATGCATTGCTTCTTCCAGGTCTGTATGGCAGAGTCCACTCTATTTGTCTTAGTAGAACTACCCTTTGATGCAAGAATTGCATGGTTTAGTGTGACCTTTAGCATTTCCTTGGGGAGACCTAGCATCTGTTCCTTGATATCATCATACTCCCACTCAAATTCTGCTCCCTCCCCTGAACACTTTTATTCAGTAAATGAAAAGCATCATCCACTAATTAATCCAAGTCAGAAACCTTGGAATTCTTATGTTTATGAATAATTAAGTTTTGACAAAGGTATCAAGACCACTGGATGGAGAAATTTAAAACTTTTGATAGCTAGTTTTGGGATAATTGTATGTCCACAACATAAACTTAAACTGTTATCTCACTAATTACAGAAATGAACAAAAAATCAATCACAAACCTAAATATAAGAACTGCCACTATTAAAAGTTCAACAAGAAAAAAAAATGGAAGAAAATCTTCATTACCTTGGGTTGGGCAAATGTTCTTATATATAACACCAAAAGCAGAGCCAATAATATAAAAATAAGATAAATGGATTTCATTAAAACATAAAATGATTGCGCTTCAAAAGATAATCAGAAAACAAAAATGCAAGCAACATAGTGGGAGAATACATTTTCATAATAACCTATCGGATAAGAATTTGGATAAAGAATACATACAACTCAATAGGAAGATGAACAAAGAATTTAAAAATCAAAAAGGGATTTGAATGAGCATTTTACTAAGGAAGATATATGAATAACTAATAGGCACATCAAAATATCATCTTTAGTCATTAGGTAAATACAAACTAAAACCTCAAGGAGATATGATAGCACACCTTTTAGTGAAAAAACAAAACAAGTGTTGATAAACATTGAGAAACTTGAATGCTTATACATTGTTGGTAGAAATGTAAAATGATACAAATACTTTATTTATTTTTATAGGTACATTAATCCTCACCTGTGGATATGTGTGTTTTTTATTTTATGTTTTATTTTAGAGAGAAAGAAACATCAATGTGTGAGAGAAACATCAGCTGGTTGTCTCCTGTACACTATTGGACCAGGGATTAAACCCTCAACCTTCTGGTGTATGGGACAACGCTCCAATAAACTGAGTTCCCCAGCCAGGGCATTCCAGCTACTTTAGGAAACGGTTTGGCAGTTATAGTGTTAAATATAAACTTACCACATGACCTAGTCACTATACTATTAAGAATTCAAAAGAAATAAAAATGTGTTTATACCCCAAAAAGTCATGTACCCAATATTCATAGCAGCATTATTCATAGTAGCCCAAACTAGAACGACTCCGAAGCTCATCTCCTAAAAATTTGATAAACAAAGATGTGGTATAGCCATAAAATGAAATACCACTCAGCAGTAAAAGGAATAGAATACTGATACATGCTACAACAGGGATGGACTAGAAAAATATTATACTAAGTGAAAGAAGCCAGATATAAAAGACTACATATTGTGTGATTCCATGTATATGAACTGCACAGAAAAGGCAAATTTATAGACACAAAACAGATTTGTGTTTGCTTAGGGCTTTGGGTGGGAATGGGGAATACCAGCAAAAGGCTCAGTGTTTTGTTGGAATTCTCAGATTAAAACCTCAGTTTATAAAAACAAAAGCTCTCACTATGCTAAACCACCCAGATATGAATGATTAATGGCTGATCAAAAAAGAATAAGTAGTCCATTATCTCTTCTTATGTAATAAAAGACCAGTGACCATAACGGCAGAACGACCAGAACGACCACTGGACCAGTCACTATGAAGTGTACTGACTACCTCTCAGTCTCTCCCCTCCCATCTGGGCAGGCTCCTATTGCTGGATGGTGAACAGGGAACTGGGGTGAGTGGTGGTGGTGGGTGGGACTGGCAAGTGGGTGGAATGGCCGACTTCTTGGTCCCTCCCCCCGGCCCACAGGCTCTGATTGCCACATGGTGAACGGGGAATCGGGGTGGGTGGCGGGGGATGCGGGAGGCACCAGGCCAAGGCCCCCACCCCACTGGTCACCTCACACATAGAGGGCGACTGCAACAGTGGTGGGGCCATGAGCGGGTGGGACCAGCTGACCTCTCGGTCCCTCCCGCTGGCTATCAGGCTCCCATTGCCCGATGGCAAACTGGGATCCTGGGTGGGTGGCGGCAGCTGGGGAAAATGGCCCTGATCACAGGCTAGTCCTAGGGACCCTAAAGGCTTCTAGTCTTTAATAGTAAAAGCATACTATGCTAATTAGACCAGATGACCTTCCTGGAGGAAGCCAGGGCTGCAAGGGAAGCCCTTGTCCCAGGTGCCTGCTGGTGGCCCAAGGGAAACCCGGGTCCTGGGTGCCTGCCAGCAGCCAGAGGGAAGCCTGGGTCCCGGATGCCAGAGGAAAGCCAGTGCCGGAAGCCAAGAGGCCTGGTGTATGAAATACACCAGGGGGAAGTCTGTCAGCCCAGCCTGCACCCTCCCGCAGCCCCAGACCCCTCGCTCTTGACTACACACCTGCTCGATGCCTCTTGCCTTGGCTTGCTGCTCCTTAGCACTGCCACAGAGGCAGGAATGGTTCCTGCCACTGCCACTGTGTTTGCCAGCCATGAGCCTGGCTTCTGGCTCCCCGCT
This sequence comes from Myotis lucifugus, assembly GCF_000147115.1. Taxonomy (NCBI): domain Eukaryota; kingdom Metazoa; phylum Chordata; class Mammalia; order Chiroptera; family Vespertilionidae; genus Myotis; species Myotis lucifugus. The sequence goes on along the minus strand of NW_005871351.1, from coordinate 442,122 downwards.
GTGTGAGTGCACTGACCACCAGGGGCCAGCGCCTGCATTGAGCGTCTGCCCCCTGGTAGTCAGTGCACGTCATAGCAACTGGTCATTCCACCATTCAGTTGATTTGCATATTTGGCTTTTATTATATAGAATATATTTCTTTATTGATTTCAGAGAGGAAGGGAGAGTGAGAGAGAGATAGAAACATCGATGATGAGAGAGAATCATTGATTGGCTACCTTCTGCATATACCCTACTGAAATTGAGTCTGTACCCCAGGTGTGCACCCTTGGCCAGAATCAAACCTGGGACCCTTCAGTCCACAGGCTGACACTCTATCCACTGAACCAAACCGGCTAGGGCGTTATTATCTCATTTCTTAAAGGAGACTGCCCCAAATCAGTTTTTTTTACAATTACTCACCCAGTCTGTGGTTGGCCAAACTGGAAAATAAATAAAATTAAGTGTTATTCAGCAATAAAAAGGAATGGCTGTCACTATGCAAGCTATCAAGATATGGATGGCTTAATATATGCCTATTTCCCTTCTCCCTGTCAAATTAAGTTCTGCCATCTCAAATTGACTTTTAAACTCACTCCTTCCCCTCTGAGACAAAAGAACTTGGCATTCACAGCAGTCATATACAGACTATAACAGCAGGTAAAATCGCTTTAAATATCTAAATGCTAATTAGTATAATGTATAATCATCCCAAAGTTCACGGAAGCTGAAGTATGTCACAACACATAGATGGCTTCGACCTGGCCTTTATTTTTTCCACCTCCATTTTCTTTAGAGAATAGTAGAATAATGCAGGGAAGTGTTTCCTTTTCTGTCCTGACAAAAGACACGTCATGTCACCATTAAAGAGTCTGCCAGAGTCCACTTAGTGTGGACACGTGAGGAATGGTTGCCACAGAGCCAGGAAAGGTTAACAGTTTCCTGGAATGAAAGAAGCCAATTGAATTTTTTGCAAAAAAAAGAAAGTACACATTTAAAACAGCACCCTCCCCTATTTCTCCCCCCTTTTTTTTTCTTTCACCTACTATACATCCTTCATACTGTTTTGCAATTTGGGGGCCCCACATCTATTCAATGGGTACAGAAGGATAAAATAAGAAAAATTGCTGAGTTGATGAGGATTCCTTTTTGTGTGACAGCCCCTTACAAAACCAGGAGCAGATTGATAAAGGGGAAAGAGATAGGCAGTTTCCCTCCCAGGTAGAACTAACTGCTTGTTCAAGAGCAAACAGTTCCTTTCTATTTAACCAGACTGCTGTCCTTCAATTGTTCACTAAGTCCTGAAATTGAATGTTTTTCCTGCAGATAACAGTTCTTTGCAGTCAATATATAATCAATGCATACTAATACAGTCAAACTATTCCTTCCTCCTGCCTTTCTACCCAAAATCCCACTAATCTATATATATCAAAGCCAAGCAGCCAGAACGACTGGTTGCTTCGATGCCCACTGAGGCCCCAGTTGGCACCCCAACCCTGATCAGGGGTGGGGCCGGCCAGCCAACCGCTCATGTGCCCTTCCCCCAGCCGGCCCAGCCCCAATCGGTCCCAATTGGAGCAGGCTGGCCAGACCCCACCCGTGCATGAATTCATGCACTGGGCCTCTAATATTGGCAATAACAGCAACATTGGACATTTATGCAGCCTGAAGGGTTCCAGAAAGATTTCATCAATTACTGTGAATAGAGTTCTGATGAGCTGCAGCTACTTTTGAGGCAGAAGGTGAATAAGCAGAAGCACCAGGTTGCAAAAGAGATTATGCCCAAATGTATGTGCCAGACACCCCCTCTATTAAAATCTGTAAAAGATTACTCACACCCACACAGAAAAAATTGGGTTTTCTACTTTAAAACACACAAAATATATTATTGGAAGTCTAATGATATTGAGCTGTCTGAGACATTGAAAGGCTGGAATTCATATTTCCTTTGGATTCCATTTTGGAGATGATTATTAACCATCTGACTTACTTTTATACCAACTGGGAAAATGAAGACACAACAGGGAGTTTTAATGTTTTTGATATTTTAAATGTGCCCATATACTTTAAGAGGCTGGCTAGAGGTCAGGAAAACATTTGAATTTAGAGGATTTCAAATTAATAACTAAAATATTCCCCTAGAAACAGAAAACAAGAGTTTTAATGTCATTTAAATAACTACTTTTGAATCCCATCTTATTAAAAGCAAAACAATAACAATGCCAGGGGCAGAAACCAAAACACTTGTGAGATCCGAAAAATTATTCTTCTTAGAAGACTCTAAAAACTATATCTTACTAAAAATTTATGTAGCATCTTCAGATAACCTGCTTATTCATAGATAATTCAATAATAACAATATGCAATAAAGTCAACATACTATATCTTGATTAACTCGAAAGCAATATCTTAAATGTATGAACTTACCCAAGCTGCACAACAACTTAGTTTCACTCCAATTCAAGTATTTAAAGGTTTCTACAATTTGAATATTCAATTGAGCATGTGTAGGAGACTGGTTGCTGAACCTATTTGCTTAAATTCATTCAAGGCTAATGAATACTTTTTTTTTCAATCTTAGCCTGTGAAACATTGGCTGTACTGATTTATATTCCCTAAGGAAGCCAAAGGCCTTCCCTGTTAAGAGAGTATCACGTGTAGAGTTCCCATAAGGCAGTGTTGTTTATTCTTACTCATTTCTATAAAAATCAGACAAAGTATATCTGTTAAATAGGCTGGAGGGAAAGATAAAAAGGTTTTGAGCTCCAGGGTAGAAGGGAAGACAAAAATCTTTGTAATCATCTTCTAAACAGATGTACATTGACTCTTTAAGGCTAAATAAAACTTAACAATTCTAAAATCTGTATAATACAGTTATAAATATAAATCTACATGTAAATTCCAGTTTACAGTTCCCCAGAGAGACACAATAAAGAACTCTCACAGTAAAGAAGACTTATAAATAATCTGAGGATGTTTTAAACTGGAAAAATAAATGACCTAATTTTTTTCTCTTTTTGTGTGTGTGTGTGTGCAATGAAATGTGTGTATGTGTGTGTACAATAGTTATCAAATTATTAATCGCCCCAGTTCCAGAGGACATACTGTATAGGTTTTCAAATATTTCATCTATGAGATGAATAAAGTAAGTACTATATAGGAAGGATTGAGTAAGGTGAGATCTAGCGCCTCCTTGATAAAGAGGCATGACCTCTTTCCAGGGAAGATATATTGGAGCTCATCAAAGCTTATCTGCTGTGTTGCTGGACTTTTAAATTTTTTGAGATTTTAAAAGCATTACATTCCTTTTAAAATCTGAAAAAAATACAAGTCCATCAATATAGCAGATTCACAAAATATTATTAATTTATAAATGTTTCTAAATCCAGTACCTAATAGAAAATTTGCATATAGTCAAAATTATACTTGAAGTTTGTATGTTTATGGCTCTTTATTTTGTGTGTATACACACATACACACACTAAAGAAATGGCAAACTATATAGTCTATAATGTTTGTATTATATACACACAAACGCACACATATTTACATGTGAGTATTACATATTTTTATTGGACTATAAAATTACACCATTTAAATTATCCTAGTATAGTGAAGAGACAGTCTTGACTCCATGGTATGTTCATGCCTCCTTTGTCGAATATTAATTGGGCATATTGGTTTGGGTCGATTTCTGGGTTCTCTATTCTATTCCATTGATCTATATGTCTGTTCTTATGCCAGTACCAGGCTGTTTTGAGTACAGTGGCTTTGTAATACAGCTTGATATATGGTATTGAGATCCCGCCTACTTTGTTCTTCTTTCTCAGGATTGCTGTAGCTATTTGGGGTCTTTTTTAATTCCAGATGAATGTTTGGAAAGTTCGTTCTAGGTCTGTGAAATATGCCGTTAGTATTTTAATGGGGAGTGCATTGAATCTATAGGTTGCTTTGGGTAGTATGGAAAAACAGATCCAGAGACAGAGAAGCATCAATCAGACCATCAAACCTCAGAGGGAAGGTAGGGAAGGGTGGGGTAAGGGGGAGAGATCAACCAAAGGATTTGCATATAAGCCTAACCAATGGACACAGACAACAGGGGGGTTAGGGCATGAGTGGGGGAGGGCTGGAGGGGTAATGGGGGGATGAGGACACATATGTAATACCTTAATCAATAAAGAAATTTAAAAAAAGAAAAAAATAAATACTTGAAAAAAATAAATTATCTTAGTATAGTGAAAATAGTGAATTTATTTTAGTATTATGCAACTATAATGCAAAAAGTTTATCTTAAATAATTTCCTGATTTCTATAAAGAATACATACTAGTTTGCTAATGTCAGGAATATGTTAATGTCCCTAGGCTCACAGAAACATGAATTGACATGTTATATGAGCAAATTGTTTAAAAATATTTTATACATTATGTTTTAAGCTGTACTTTAATCTCATATTTACATTTTATACCTTTATTCTGAATGGAAACATTCAGGTTTTTCGTATTAAATGATCTGGATATGGAAAAACTTTATGCAAACGAATATGTCATATAAGCTCAGAAAATTACCAATAGGAAAAAATTTCCCTAGAAAGCCTAGTTCTTGTTCTGGTCTGCTACTACCTACTTGTCTGCCTACAGAAAGTTATAGATACCCTCCAGGTTTCATTTCTTCATTTACAAAATGAATAGTCTGAACTAGACAATTAGTCTTTAAAGTGTGCTTATGACATATTACCAAAGTTTTTAAAATGACAAGGCTCCATTTCTTCCTACTTCCCAATGCTATTCATAAATCTACACATAAGCCATGAATCTAAATACTTGTAAAACTATACCAAAATAATTATTAAAACAATCTATTTTCTATCATGTAACATGCTTTGTATTCAACAAAGCTGAATTTTCCTAGTCATATCCTGGTTTCTAAATATAATAGCGCACAAACAAAAATCTTGGTTGGAATTCAACACTTCCTGCGGTTTATTCGCCTGCCTGAAGTCTCAGCCTTGTTTACATCATAATTGGTTTCTGTGGAAATGATTATGTCTTCAACAAGATATCTGAATTCTGCTGCACATATTTTAATGGGAAATAACATCAGAAGCAGTATAATAAGCAAAGCAAATTTAGGCATTACTATCTATGACATTGGGGGTGGAGAAAATGATAGTTTTAAAAACTTCAGATCATCAAGTGGTACCAATATTTAAGTAGTATGGACAGATAGCCACAAAGCAAGCTGAAACTTTGGATGGATTCTTATTCTTGCCTGAGAGACAGGAAGGTTTGCAGTCCCTGGAAACTGCAGAGCAGGAACATTCTGGAATGCTTTTGCAGAGCAGCATATGGTTAGAGGGTTGCTTGGGAATATTAGTAGTTTCTTTGGCAATATAGTAAATCAAAGACTATGCTACAGATTCCTTACTGAATATAGTTAAAAGCTACTCAAATGATTCTATTGAATGGTATTTAACTTCAAGCATTTTGGAATATTTGGAAATGTATGCAACACATTTGAAGAATATTCATTTGCCAAAATTAAGGCCATATGAACAATATTCAGACTATTTTGACCTGAGTGAAATAAATAAGAAAATAAAACTATTCTTGTCCTTCTTGTTACTCATTCATCAAACAATTAATCGTTCTCCATATAATCAGAAAAAACATGGTAATGCTAAACCCCAAATATATCAATCACTGTTCCAGGTACAGGGGCTATAAAAATAAAAATGGTGTAATCTCTATGCTCATGATATCACTCTATATTGTAAGGAGAAATAGAGATAAGCTAATAATACAGGCAGTAAGATCCTTTCTGTGGTTCCCACAAATGACTTCAAAAACACTGAAAATCAAATATCATTGCTTCTGGAAATGTGTAGGGTTAAGTCTTATTGAAAGACAACTAGACCAAAGAGGTAACTGTTGAGCAAAGTCTTGAAGGATGACTAGGTGTTTGCCCACAAGACATGCAGCAGATCCCAACTGATGTTGCTCAGTGTCAACCCATGAATCAAGAGGTCAGGGCTCCATTTCTGGTCAGGGCACATGCCCAGGGTTAAGGGCTCGATCCCCAGTAGGGGGCATGCAGGAGAGCTGACTAATGACTCTATCTCTCCCTCTCCTTTCCTTTCTGAAATCAAACATATATGACACACAGACAAATAAATTACAGGTATAGGGGTCTTAAAGTGTAAAAAAAACCCCACGGGATTGGAACATTAAGGGCAACAAACAAACAAACAAACAAAACATCAGAGATGCTTTTGCTAAGACTAGAAGTGTCTTTTTATGGGAAGAATAAATATAATAATTTATTCAATAATGGAATTGGATGTGGAGGAGTAATACTCCCTAATGAAATGTAGAATAATGTAGAAATGTTAAAAAACATGTGAAGGGCCATTTCTTTAGAGTTTTTTCCATCTTTTCCAACACTTTGCTTATATGTGTACTACCAACTGGTATCTTGTGTCCCCACATCTGCTTTAGGTGCTAAACAAAGCTACAGTGAAATGAACGAACTCCTGACTGTCCCTGATGTCCACAGTCCAGTCAGTGGTGGGCGTCCCCCACTCCTTTCACTGCTCCAAGTTTTCTGTGTAGAAAAATTGCTCACACTAAACCAAAGTTATGTTGCCAGAGCCAATTTTGAATGGGAGCCCTCTGGTGGTGTAGGGATTATGTACTAAGTTCATCAGCAGTAACCACTTCATTGAAAATAAAAGAAAGCTCAAATTGAATGGGTAGAAAAGAAAAGGGATATATGATAGCTCACACATGAAGAAGATCATACTTGGGCAGGGTTCAGAACTGATTGATATAGAAGTCTCCTCCACCCTTCATGCTGACACCCCCATTATGAGGCATGATATGGACTGAATTGTGTCCCCTTGAATTTAATATACTGAAGCTCTAACCCCCAATGTGAGAGTATTTGGAAATGAGGCAGATCTCTCATGATGAGGTTAGTGCCCATATAAGAAGAGATACCAGAGCTTGCTCCTGAACTCTCCTTGCCATGTAAGAACACAAATAGAAGGTATGCAATCCAAGAAGAGAGATCTCAACAGAGACCAAACGTGTTTGCACCCTGACTTTCAACTTCTAGCCTCCAGAATTGCGAGAAAATAAATTTCTGTTGTGCAAACCATCCAAGCTATGGCATTCTGTTAAGACAACCTGAGCAGACTGAGACAAGGCTGATTCACCTTGGTTTGAAAGCAGATACCAATTTGATTTATATCTTTCTTTTGTTCCCATGGGTCCCACAAACAAGACGTTTATTTATTTTCCTAATACCCCCCACCGTGGTACCAACTTATGACAAAGAGAATGAAATTATCATGCTTGATGTCAATTTATCTGCTGCAGCTGAAATGTTGTGGAGAAAAAAACTATAATGTCTATGCTGAACTACCAAGAAAAGAAAAACTGGTTGGAATCACCAATATTGCCATAAATAGTACATTTATCTAACTCTATTTATCTAACTCAAACACAGATTCTCTTTCCTGGCAGATCCCCAGAGATCAGATATCCTATCCCAGACGATGGGCAGCAGGGACAGAAACACATGAGAAAGGCATGCCTCAGCAAACTTGCGTCTGGGCCCTTGTATCTCACAGAGACTTTTTGTTGGGTTCAGAATAATAATTTTTAAGCATAAGATGACTGTTTATAACATTATTTTTTGCCTTCCGGTAAATGCATAAATGATAAAATTGATTCTCACAGACCCATGGAAAGAGAAAGGATCCAAATATTTGCATTATTATCTAGTCCTTTAATAACCAGGTGGGAATTAAATGAGGTTTTGAAATAGACTCCTCAAAGGTCCCTGAGCAGACATAACTGGTGCCATGTTCTTCCTGCCCCCCACCCCCGGATCTAAGGGTAACACAGATTAAAGCAATTATTGCTCATTAAAACAAACAAAAGAGTAATTAGTAACTGTCAGACTCTGTTCTAGGCACTTGGAGATCTAACAGTTACTACAAATCAAGAGAAAATAGAATTATTATGTTTCATTAAAAAATCCCACAAATGAGGTCTTAAAATACTATTTGGACTTAGGAGAGCCTAAAGGACTCCTGGTACAATCCCAGTGAACAATGAAGGCCAATCTCATACATCAAAATGCAAGTTAGTAACAATGAAGGTTGGAATTCATTTCTCTGTTTGCTATTAATTATTTTTCACACTAGCACAATATATTGAAAGAAAAATATTTTTTGATTGCTACATTTATTATTTATAAAATATTCATAAAGCTTTACTAAAAGTCATTTATCATATATGCCATGCATTTGAAGGATAAAAGTAAGTGATTGCATAAATGCTTCTTTGTTACAGAGATGGCTTAATAATGGATGCAAGCTAAATACTACATGAGGTTGTCACTACTATTCTGTCCTTCAGATGCCCTGAAGGTCATTGAAATGAACAAGGTTCCTGGAAATAAGAATCAAGTGAAGCAGCCCTTTAGTAAAGCACAATACATTTGACTCTCAGTATGTTTACCTAAATATTGATTGATATTCCATCTTGGGTGTTGTGGATTTGGGATTTAGACTGAGAAAGAAGCTCAACAAACATGCAAAGAAAACTAAAAAAATAATCCTATCTAATAAAGAGGGAATATGCAAAATGACTGTCATGCTGTCACAAAGATGGCAGCACCCATAGCCACAAGATGGCGGCACCCAGTCATCTCAGCCCTGCTGGAGTCCCCAGTCCTTTCAGCCCAGCCGGGGAGGCGGCAGGCGCAGGGTGTGGCCGGACCCACCCTCAGTCCCCCAGCCATCCAGAGCTGGCCCAAGGCACAGGCAAGCCTCGGATGGCGGCTGCCCAGTCACCCAGGGCTGCCTGAGGCTCAGGTAACCAGGGCCGGCTGAGGCTTGCACTGCTGGCAGTGGCAGCAGCAGAGGTGTGATGGGGGCGTCACCTTCCCCTGATCGCCAGATTGCCTCCCACCCCTGAGGGCTCCCAGACTGTGAGAATGGGCAGGCCGGGCTGAGGACCCCCTCTCCAGTGCATGAATTTTCACGCACCAGGCCTCTAGTTAACTAAATAAAAAGGCTGGGCAACACAGCCTCAGATTCTGGAATTTGAATACACATACATCCTTTCCAACTATATCCTCATAACATAGATTACCTGATTAGAATGTAACACAGGGTCTCTCAGAACAGTAGAACTTTTTTCTTAGTTTCTAGTAAGACTACTTATATATAGAAAATATTGAAACTTAAAGGAAACATAAACATAGACTTCATTTAGCTCAACCCTCATCCCATTTCTTTCCCTTATATAGGAGCACTTGTTAAACTATCAAGGCCCATTTATTTTTCCCATTATTGCAGACTGCCATTTTCGTAAAATATTATAAACATGAATTAGTAAAATAATAAAACAGAAAACAAAGACATACAAAGTGCAAGACAACACATTTTATTATTAGATGCAAATAATATGAAACTATTCGATCAAATCAAATTGCTGTCACATTTCTAAACACCTGTATTTAATTTCTGTACCTATGTTTGTAGGGACTGATTTTTTTTGTTTTGTTATTCCTCACCCGCATTGGTTTTTAGAGAGACTGAAAGGGAGAGGGAGAGACAGAGAGAAACATTGATGTGAGAGTAACAGATTGGTTGCTTCCCACACACGTCTCAACTGTGTTTGGGGATCCAGTCTGCAACTGAGGTATGTGCCTTTGACTGGAATCAAACCCAGGACCCTTTAGTCCACAGGCTGATGCTCTATCCACTGAGCAAAACTGGCTAGATCTAGGGACTGATCTTAAGTTCACAGTCACTGATCTGTGGTCTGTACTTTGAATAAGGCATCTGTAGACTACCTCTCTGAATATGCTGTTTTTAGTGCCATACATGACCCTAACAAAGACAGGGACTTATTAAGGACAAAGAAAATGTGTTTTAGAAATCTACTTGTGAGAAAACAAGCCAGATTCTTATTGTATTATCTGTATATTTTATCCTTAATCTGAAAGTTTGAGACAATAAAAAATAAGACATGAAACATAAATGAAAGTTATAGATATATAAAGGCATAAAATATTAGTATTTGAAGATTATATGGTTGTATATTTAGAAAATAGCAAATAATTCACTGAAAAATTAGAATTAAGGGAAATATTGGTATGTTGGGCCAATTAAATCATAAAAAATGTCAGTAGCTTTTCCTTATATCAGCAATAAGCAGTAAAACTATAATGGTAATTAAACCTTCCAGTGTGTATTCTATTACATTTCATTTTGATAGATTCGGCACATTGCTCCATTTGGTGAAGATATTTTTGGTTCTTAAATTTGTCATCCAACATATTCCATATTCATAGCCCTTTATTTACAACATTGGTAAGCATGTCTCTACAACTTAATTCCAGTTATTGTATGTCCAAAAAAGAAAAATGGAGCAATCTATAAAAGGAAACATTATTTATCTCTAAAATAGCACACTGAGGGATCCGGCTATCTGGTTAGTTCTTTAATGAGTCCACAGTGCTCTGACTTCAGGGCATGTATTGCACTCCCAACCTTCCCCCAAATGCAGGTCTCCCTTTATATGCAGGTCAATGAATTGGGCTATCAGGGCTTCACCACTGAGAGAAAAAGGACTCAATCTCATGCCCTAGGAAGGGCAAAGCTTTGTATGAAAAAGAAGATATTTTTATAGTACTAATTATATTTTCCCTAAGGGCTGACTCATTATGTGGGAGCAGGTTAGAGAGGTATTAGGTACATCATAAGTTCTGAAATTGTATTACCTGCTAATAATGGGGAAAAATTCTAGAATTGATTCTACACATTATTGGAGGAGCATTGAAGACTCTTAAAAATACTGCTTCATGTTCCCTTCTGCAGGTCAATTTTTCCTAGGATAGAAATCCATTTCATATTTCTAGGATACCTTATCTTATAATACAACCCTTAAGTGGGATAGGGATGTGTCTCATAGGTGTTAGAAATAATAATAACACAATGTTAAAGGTTTGACTTTGGATTAAGACTGAAATTTGATTGCCAGCTCCAATATTTACTAGCTGTCTGTACTAAGGAAAATTTTACTTTCTGAGTTTCACTTCCATCTGTACTAAAATAAGTGGAATAATACCTACCTTAGGAGTAAATGAGATAACTTATTGGAAAAACTTCATAAATAGCTATTATTATTATCTCATCCACCAACATGATCTTTATCATCATGCCCATCTCTACATACCCATCTAGCTTCTCATCATCACAACCATTTCATAATCTCACTAGCTGTGTGACTTGGAATAATCCCTTGGTTTTCCCAGGTTCTATTGCTTAAAATTTTAAAGGAAGGAATTGAGGTAGACTTGTTTGTATTCATAGTTGTTAGTATAAAAATTAGATCCTCGCCCTAACCGGTTTGGCTCAGTGGATAGAGCGTTGGCCTGTGGACTCAAGGGACCTGGGTTCAATTCAGTCAAGGGCATGCACCTTGGTTGCAGGCACATCCCTAGTGGGGGGTGTGCAGGAGGCAGCTGATCAGTGTTTCTCTCTCATCGATGTTTCTAACTCTCCATCCCTCTTCCTTCCTCTCTGTAAAAACTCAATAAAATATATTTTTTTAAAAAATTAGATCCTCTATTTAAGAATCATGTACATTTAACTGTACCTAATTGATACAATTCACCTATGCACACAGGAATTCACCTAGTTGTTGATGTTGTTATTTTTTTTATGCCTACTCAGGTATGACCTGATATTTGATAAACTCTTCACTAGTTATTTCAAAGACATAGGTGGCTTTATTTCAGGCCCCAAATTTTGAACCCATAGTTATACAAAAGTAATCTTCACTATATTAAATAAACCATTTTGTTTATGGTGTTCATGAAATTATATAATGCTATGTAGTTACTACTGATGATATCTTGTATCTGGTATAAATCATGCTGTAATTGGTCCTTCCATGGATACAGTAATATTTCCATTTATTACTATGGGGAGGGTAATAGCTAAGGCTGAAGAATTATTTTTATCTCTTTGATAGCCAAAAAAAACTTGCATATTGTGAAAATGATCAAAACTATAGAAATTTCTAACATTCAAGAGAGTAAAATGACCAAGAATTGGGAAACATATTCACACATTCATGTACACATCTGTTCATTTGCTGTCTTAGAAAGAATATATTTTAGATTTGTAAACAAAAAAAATAATACTATCAAAAATGACACATTTAATTAAATACATGTAGTGCCAAAATGTCCTCAAAGATTGGCTGCTTTTAAAAATTTACTGTGGGAAGGATACTGCAGTAGTAGATAAACCAGCTGGTATTTTTGTCATTTATCTGTGGGCTCCAATGAAATTAGAAATTCTATCTCTTTTGACAGTCTAATCTTTCTCAATGTATAGTGTTTCTAGAATTCTAAAATGGAATTGAAGGAGAAGAGTATTTCCACCTGTTTTCATTTTCTTGTGTTTAAATGGCTTTTCAGATGACTTTGGCTAATTGAAACAACTGTTGAAAATTTGCTTGGCATTTTTAATTTTTTCTCAATATTTTCAACCCTGATGAAAATATTTTGTCTCAGGAAATATCTTCTTCTGCGATCTGACCACTCAACACATGAAAAATATATATTCAAAATCTTATTTGATCTATTCACCCATCTAGGTAGTTTAACTGGACTCTGCCAAGGGGAATATTCCCAGTGTTCCCATTTTTATCCTTTATGTAAGCTCTCTTGGCAATGGACATAAAGTACTTTTTTAGATCTGCACATAAAATCTGCTCTATTGGTCCAAGAAGTTTGTTTATATAAGACTGGAGGCCTGGTGCATGAATTTGTGCATGGGAGCAGGGGGATTGCGGGAGGTTGGCCAGCAGGCCCTGAGGAGGGAGCTGGCCCTCAGCCCCCCCTGGGAAAGGAGCCACATCCGCCGCCACCCTCCCCCAGTTCCCCAGCCCAGGCCAGGCCCGAAGGCCCCAATGGGGTCAGAAGAGGAGGTGACAGTCGCCGGGGCAGGAGTAGAAGAAACAGACGCCGGATGCCTATGGCCAGTGGCCCCCGGACGAGGGAAAGGAGAAGGTGGTTCCCATCTCCCTTCTCCTCCCTCCTTTGCCATCATGCCACCACCCCAGGGAAGGGAGATGATGGGAGCGAGACAAATCCTTGTCTCGAGGGCTGACTTTCAATAGATCACAGCAAGGGAGCTGCTCTGCTATGTATAAACCCTGACCCAGAAGCAGGTCTCTATGAATGGTTAGCACCAGGGGAAGGAGCCATGAGAGGTTGGCTGTGGGAGCACACTGACCACATTGGGGCAGCTCCTGCGTTGAGTGGCTGCCACCTGGTGGTCAGTGCGCATCATAGTGACTGGTCATTTGGTCGTTCTGGTCATTCAGTCTTAATAGTCGCTCAGGCTTTTATATAGATAGATAAACACACCACTGGAAACATATGAGTAGCAGTAACACTTGAGAGTTGTTTGTGTTTCTTCTTTTGGAATTTTTTATTTAAAATGTTTGATGCTTGAAATACAGTTTAATGTAATATCAATGAAAACTTCTTTTATGTTTATTAATTGATATTACACTCATTATAAAAGAATAAGTGCCTCTTCCTTAATCCAATCAGTTGTTCATTCCTTCTTGGTGATCAGAAAAAATAAATTTTTTCTTCAACATTTTAAGGGAGGATATAGAAATGAAAATGTGTTGTAAGAGTTGACTTAAATATTCCCCTAAAATATATTCCAAGAAAAGGACAAATGGGTAGGTGAGACCATCAACTTTGCTACCCATGTATATATTATGATTGTTCAGCATTTTTGTATTTTCCCTGTCAAATATACATGTGCAGCATCACATCTAAATTATGCCAGGATTTTTTGTTGTTGCTTTTTGCATATTTTCTATCAAAAAGCTTTTCTATTGTGTTTTTAACTTCCAGATGTAAGATATAATTTGCTATAATCATTTATTACCTATTTCAAATCTCTCTCAGCCTAGAGTTAAGACATGTCATCATTTAAGATGAAGTGAACTGGCCAAGAGGCACAAAGCAATTTAATTCCCCAAGAAGAATATTCATTATTCTTGACTCTTTTATGGTTATTAGTTGTCTTAGGGTGGAAAGAATCCTTGTTGTTAAATGATTTCCAAAACAGTTAAAGGCTAAAGCGATGACTTACTCACAGGTTACTGCCTTACCAAGTGGAATAAGGGAAGTATGTCCATATGCTCACTGTTGAAGAGAAAGGTGTTAGGTTGATGGCATCTATTCTGTAATACACTTAAAAATAAGTTCTGTTCAGAATCAAAAAGGTTGGAAGAAATCATGATTGGTTCTGACAGTTGATAGACTAGAGAGAGAAACATCTTATGATATACTAAAACAAATATACTGATTCATTTTTCTCTCTCCCAAGCCAGTAGCCCCAATTTCAGTAAACAGCAATTTTATTCCTTCAAGAAGCTGAGACGAAACAACAGCTAACAACAGTCACAAAAACTTCTCTTTCTTTTACATTCCATGTCAAGTCCATGAGCAAGCCTAGGCATCTCTATATTCAAGAGACATATTGAACTATAACAACTCAATATTGATTTTTGAAGTATTCAAAATGAATTAATATTTAATTAGAAATAGCTAGAAAGTGATACAAAATTGTTAAAACCTCCTATTCAGTATAACTCACTGGATTCCACAAGAACTGTTTTTACATTTTTCTGAAATAGCCATAAAATAGGAATGAAAGTAATTGACTACAGGGGATAAGAAAAGTATGAAAGCAACTTACATAGAAACAAAATTGAATTTCCAAAAAGTGCCAGAAACTTAATATATATGTACCTGTATCACCTCTGTCAACATTTAAAGTGAAGAAAAGACCTGTATACTCCATAATAAAACTCTAGGGATAATATTACAGTGGCAATAATAAACACAATAATATTAAGACAGCAAACTCTCTTGTAAGAGCAAAACTAATTTAAGCATATCTCAAAAGATAGATGCATGGCGATATTGTGTTCCCATTTATTACTCAGCACATCTCCCAAACTACCACACTCAAGCCTAACAACGCTATTTCGATTTCTTTATCTTACTGCCAGGTATTGGATTGTGTGAGCTACTCTAATACTTCCTCCTTTAACTACAACACTGACTTTTCAGCACTCTTGTAAATCAGCATTGAAAGAAATAGAATATAAAAAACAGATTTTAGAGTTGTGCCTAATGAATTTTCGCAATAAATGAAATAGTTGGAAATCCAAATAACATAAAAATTGCAAATAACACTGAGTTGAAAATAGTAAACACCATTAGATGGTAATCCGTTTACCATCTGGTGATATATCACTGCATCTGACTTCCTTGAAATGGTAAATAAATTTTGATCGGTTATCATTTCTCTCTTCAGTCAAATCAAATTTCTATTCTTTTGAGTTATCCAAATTTGATTTTAAAAATAATGGGTTTAGAAAGTTTTAGAAAGTAATTCATTTTCAGGTTCCAAGGGTTTATAAATGAAAAGCAGTAAAAAAAAAACAAAAAAAAACAACAACAACAAAAAAAAACCCACAAAAAAACCTCATGTAGAATTCAACACATTTTTTTTTTCATTTTAGTAATCAATGATCGAGGGGCAATGGAGGCAAGGGAAAGCTAACTGTAGAGCACAGAACTTAGTCAGATGTCATTAACTTACGGGCATCACATCAACCAGATGTAGGAGAAAGGTGAAAGCGTGGTGGGAAAAATAAAAGTGAGGGGATGGTGGGGAAGACACATTTCATTGATTTGACTATTTTGTCTCAGGCTAGTTAGCCCAGTGCATGTCTACACCACCAACTCAATATTAAGTGGAGGAGAGAAGATCAAGAATAAGGGAATTTTGGAGGATAATTGAGTTTCCATTATATTTCTTCCATGACACGTTGGGGGATGACACACACGTTAGAAATGTAAGACTAAGACAAGTAATCCTTGTTCTTTCAGCCCTTTCTGGCACTAGTATTAATTACTTGGCCAAGTGGGTAAAGTGGTTTTGTTTGCCATTTGGCTAGCAGGTTTTATTCTAGAATTATCCCTTTCTTAAAAAGATAGTCATAAGAACAAAAAATGGACCAATAGTTGGTCAGGGCTACACAAGATAAATTTTGGGTCAATGGAGCCATTCTTCATGATACAGTCAGTGGTAAATGATTCATAACTTTGCATTTGTCTATACAATTGCATACTATAAAAGTGATTTTTACTATGTGCAAATAAAATATCAGTCAAGACATTGGACTCAACATGGAATGCAGATTATGACGACTACATCTAACTGTATTAAAATTGATGACATAACCACACTGAAGAGATTGGGGAAGAAAGGAGCTGACCTAAGTAACTTTGGAATATAGTCTGTTGAGTGAATCAATAAAGTTGAAGACAAAATGGCATAAACATTTTGTTGGTGAATTTGTTTGTCATAGGTGTACAAGTTAGCAATTCTGAAAAGTACTTTTCATTGTATAACTAGGGTTAAATAAATTAGTGCATACATTGTGAATAATGAGAGCCAGGTTTCTCAAAAAAAAGGGGGGGAGGGGATAAACATTTTTGGAACTAATTATAAAATGAAAACCTACGATAACTCTCCATGCCACAATTTAGCAAAGCTGATTAAGGTGATTTTGTGCAGAAACAAGGTGTACCTCTGTATTTAGTGCTAATTGGCCCCTGCTTGTCACTCTATTTTCCTCTTTCCTTGGGAGCGATCTCCTGACTCAGTGTCTCCAAAGAAGCCCTAGCATTTTGAAATCACTCCATTAATGCTTAACCTCAGTTGCCTGAGCAGGAAGGGTTGTGGAATAGATTCCAACAGAAGAGGGATTTTTCTAATCGTTTTACAACACTGCCAAAAATAGCCAACCTGTGTGGAGGCATTGCTGCTGCGCCGGTGAAAAGAGAAGGTGGATTCCAGAACTGCATTTCCATGTTCTCAAGTCAGGACCTGCTACTCATCTGCCTAATTACTGAGCACATCTGGACAAGTGAGTTTGGTTGAGGTCTTCTTCAATGTGTCTGAACC
The DNA here is from genome assembly GCF_000147115.1 of Myotis lucifugus. Classification (NCBI taxonomy): domain Eukaryota; kingdom Metazoa; phylum Chordata; class Mammalia; order Chiroptera; family Vespertilionidae; genus Myotis; species Myotis lucifugus. The sequence goes on along the minus strand of NW_005871351.1, from coordinate 425,046 downwards.
CATGTTATTTATAATAATGAACAATTTCCTATTCTCTATTTTCCATTTCCATCAGCTGTGGATGTTCTTAACTAGAAATGACTGTGTTGTTATTTGTCCTGGTGTAGTTTTGTTGCAGCAATGGACAAACCTAAGAAATTTTAAACATTTTCAATATTCTTATGTGAGCGAACATCAGACTAGTTAATGAAAATTTTAATCAACTAGAAATTCAATTTATACATATTTCTGTGTGCTTAGGTTGCCTGGTCAGTCACATGACTTTATCAGCCTTGATAAACATGATAGATCACTTTCACATTCGAAGGCAAGAGCTGAATTGGCTGAATGTAAAAGAGACACATCCTGAGACAAATATTTAGGAAATGATTTTCTCTATTGATATCCTAACTAAAGTTAATGTTGTAATTGCAATTTGGGAGTTAATTTCCTTTTAATAGCTGATACTTCATTTCTCTGCTCAATATGATTGTCAGAATGAAAGTCATAATCCAAAATGTCTGGAAATAAAGACCATTTTCTGTGTCCTCCAACTGTGTGATGAAAGTATTTCTGTTCTTTCTTGTGCTCAGATTTCAAAAGAGAGATTACTGCAAAATGAATTATAAAGTACCTAAATTGGTTCCAACAATCGCATCTCTATTCTGGCAAATTCAGTAAATGTGTTTTATCTCTCCACTGAGATGTTTTCATTATAATGAAAAACCTGATGAAATGTCTCCTTATTAGGTCTATTATTCATCACTTATGCCTCCCCTACCTTTAAAATAGTAACCAAAAGGGCACAGTGAAGATCCAATTGTCATTTCACATTATAACATCCTGTTAATCAAGTCATCCATAGGCAGTGGATTGCAGAGGCTTGGCCTGCTGATGCACAATCCTTGGTGGAGCCTTTCTGGCATGTGTGTTTTAGGATTATTTCAAGCTTTAAACTAACCAATGAGAAGGAAATAAAGTTTTAAAATCTCCATGAAACATTAATTAACCCAACCTTTATTTGTATGCATTTTGGCATGGAGTGCCACCATAGAAAACGGTGTCAGCTTGCATGTTTTTCAAAAGGCATTTTCCAGTTAACTGCCCATTTATGAACCTGAGGCTGTGAGTTGCATCTGGCCACCATACATATGCCTTTCTGCTTTGGCTGAGAACTTCTTGGAATGAAAAACAAAAACAAAACAAAACACAAACATATAGGTAGAGAGTTTAAATTGATGGTGAAATCTATAGCTGTGACCCTCCATGTCACAAATGTAAACATGCAAGCTCACGATAGTCTTATATTATTTATCATTTTAATTTCATGATATTATGTTGCCATAATCTATTTTATATTGTACAATTATTTTATATTACTATTTATTTATTTTATATTTTTTTCTCTTTCGGTAGACAAAGGTGTAGAAACAAAAAACATTTTTATCTTTCTTTTTCTTTCTCTGATAAATATTTCAGACACATTGAGTTTCAGACCTCCAGTTTATACAAAACCCTTTACTTTAAACCATGTGGATATGTGGAAACTACCCCTTCCTGTACATTAAACCGTTGGTTTACAGGGAACTTCATAAAGGCTGTAAGGTGTGAATTCTTAAAATCCTGTGGCAATGTAAGCAGTCTAGCAATCAATCTGTCTCTGAAACAGGTTGGATATAGTTACATGGAAGAAAGTTATTTTCTCTAAATTATTTATAGATTTGTAGCCCATTACAAAGCCTTACCTCTGACTTCATTCTAAAACATGCAACAATTAGATATGTTTTAATATGCAATCTTGGGCAAGAGAGAGAGTTAGTCGTGTTCCCTTACTCCAGAAGAAATAACACTTAAAATATTTTTATTGATTTTTAGAGAAAAACGAAGGGAGAGTGAGAGAGACAAACATCTCTATGAGAGTGAAACATCAATCAGCTGCCTCCTGTATGCCCCCTGTCTGGGATAGAGCCTGAAACCCGGTCATGTGCCCTGACAAGAATCAAGCCATAATCTTTCGGTGCATGGGATGACAACCAACTGACTCAGCCACACTGGCCAACTCTCTCTCATGCCCAAATATGCAAATTAGAGCAAATATAATCCCTGCACCACATTTTATATTTTTAGCATGGAGTTAGAGGTACAGCTTTGAAATGAACTACAAATTGGTATCTAGTGTGAAGTTTGTGTGTAGTGAGAGGAACTATGTCCCTGAGAAAACATGGGAATCTTGTGAAGGGCTATGTATTTCCTACAGGGCATGGGAAAGAGGGGTGAGATAATACTCTTGCACAAGTTCATGATTTCAAGTCTCATCTAAATTACAGGAGAATTCCATAAGATATAAAGATAATAGGGTTTCTAATTATTGATTTATATTTTTCTATTATATTACTAAGTTACCCTTACAATAAGAACAATAAAAAAGATAGTTCTATGATTTTTTTTTTGGTAAGAAAAACAAAGTAATTTTAAATTTTAGGCTCCTTTTTAAAAAATGGATTCCATAGCCCTAGCTGGTTTTGCTCAGTGGTTAGAATGTTGGCCCTCAGACTGACGGTCTCGGGTTTGATTCCTGGTCAAGGTCATGTACCTCGGTTGTAGGTTCCCTAGCCCCAGTAGGACTGTGGAAGGCAGCCAATCAATGTGTCTCTTTTATGTCAAAATCTCTCTCTCTCTCTCTCTCTCTCTCTCTCTCTTTCCTACTCCTCCTCTTCCTCCCTCTCTCTAGAAATCAATGAAAAAAAATATCCTCCAGTAAGGTTAAAAAACAAAATGGATTTCATAAATTCATGAAACCTGAAGTGCATGTGACCCTGCTATTCCTAAGACACAGAGTCCTTTGTTCAGGATATTTTCAGGAAAATAAAAATTGATTATTAAATTCATGTAAAACAAATCTAAATATCTTTTTGTTGTTTTTATAATCACTTATTTTTATAAATATTAACCTTTGTATCATTGTATTGAATCCCAGACAACTTGGTGATAGGGGCATAGGGTGGACAACCCCCATCTCTTCCAGCGATGTCACTCCAAAAGCAATTTCTCAGCTCTGTTTCCTTCTGAGAGAAAGCGCTCCATATCCCAAATTGCTTTGGAATGAAGGGACATCAAAGAAGATGCATAAAGCATTTGAATGCCCATGTCCTAATGCTGTCACTGAGAATCACCATGTCATGTCTGTGGTGAGTCAGGCTCTGATTCTAAAGAAGCAATGTTCTCAGCCCACCGTGCTATACATTGCTGAAGGGCAGTTATGAAGTAGCAGTTCAGCATTGCACATGGAGGAAATTTTTAATCTGGCAGTAGAACAAGTAATTTCTTCTGAGATAGGGCCAAGTGCGCTTTGGGGTCCTTCAACAGGGAACACATTATTTTGGATCATCATTTGCTACTTTCAATAGATTCTGAGATGCAGGCACTGAAGGTTATCATCACAGTGCAGGGGAGAAGAAGGAATTATTATGTAGCTTAAACAGAGCACAAAAAAGGCAAGGGTTGCTAATCGGATCCTTCACATTCAATTCCATTGTCCTCACTTGAGTAATCTTTCAGCCTAAGGACCATTGGCCCAACAACAAAGCACAGACTAAATTATTTCCACCCATGGTCTGCTTACCAAGAATATCACATGATGCTTCCAAACACTCAGCAGCCAGCTGCCTTAGAAGTGTCCAACTGTCATGAAATTTTCACGGAAATGGAGAAACGAATACGCTATGCCAGGGAGGAATTTAAATGACAAGACTCTCTCTCTCTAATCCAGTGAATAAGACACTCAAACACTTCCCCTTGCACGAAATCACTTTCCTGAGAACTTGTCTTATAGCCTCATGGGTCATCCAGGTGCACCAATTTGTGTAACTGCCACCTGTCCACAGCTGTCTCGCTCAGGGTAGTTCCCCACAGTGCACAGTCACAGCCTTTTTCTCAGACTCACTTTTCTCCATTGATCAGTCCATGGATAGGTATTGGATCCAAGAGTCCTTTCCTAGAAGTTAAAGTGGAATCAAAAAAGAGGTGATCTTTCTCTGAAGCTGAAACTCTACGTTCAGAGACTTTGCACAACCATATTTCTCTTCAAGTGGATTAGAAAAAAGGAGGAAATTCGTTTTCAAATAAGAGACAAGAATAAAGCAAATGCACAAATACATGCAGAGATTAAAGATGGAAGTGAGCTCTATTATTCATAAAAATCTCTAGTTAAAATTGTATTGAATCACAAACAATTGAATCCCGATTCTAAAGGCCAGATATAACTCTCAATTTCTCAAAACACATTATAGAATCATTATACTCCCTCCCCTCTTGTCTGAATTCAATTGAGTTGTGCTCATATACGTGTAACTACAAGACTTTTGACTAATATAGCCACGTTTCAGCAACTATCATATATTCTTCTTCTCTTATAAAAAAATGAAATCTAGACTAGACTTAAATTACATACAAATGCAAAAATCTTAAAAAAATAATTATGATGAGAAAAAAGGGCAAAACAATGCGTGTGACAGGTACTAATTTACTAGTATACCATAATATGTACGATTGCTGCTTCAGTTCACTTGTCTGAAGATCCATAGACTGAAAAAGTACAGGTTTTCATAAGCTCTCTTTTTTCCCAGTAATACACAGGCATACAAGATTGCCACCAAATATCTGGCCAGGAGAATAGCCTCGTATTCTCAGAAATCATGACATGCATGTCACACAAATGAAGTCACGTGAAAAACCACTCAAACCAGGGGTCAGCTAATTGTGTAAAACCTATGCTCCACATCTGGCCTGCCACCATTTTTGTAAGTAAAAATTTTATGAGAACATAGAATGCCTGTTTGTTTGTTATTGCATTTGGCTGCTTTAGCACTACAATGACGGAATTGGGCAGTTGCAACAGAGAAGGTATGGGCCACAGCACCTAAAATATTTACTCTCTATTCCTTCTCAGAAAAAGCTTACTGGCCCCTGATTCAGACCAATCTCATGCAGCTAAGTCAAGATTGAATAACATGTAGCTCACCTTCTACTTTGTGCCCCAGACAGACATTATTAATGGAGCATGATACTCTTTCAAAGTAGGCAAAGGCATGGCTACACATTCTTAAATGGTATTCTTGTCAGATGCTAATAATAAATCAGCACTGCAAATAAAATGTCTTTGTGCATCTTGGACTAAGATATTTCATCGATTTGTATTTCCAGATTCTTGACTTTTCAACAAATGTTCCATATTCTCTATACTCAGTGTATACATCCACTTTCATATGTAGAAGATACATTAATATAATGAAAGAGGACAGGTGACGTATAGCTGTTTAAACTACCATCTGATTTGGTTCAAGTAACTTTTATAACTTAAACAAACAAACAAACAAAATGAAAAGCCATTCCTAAATTCCCAGCAGATGGCCTATCTTTGAAGAAAACACACACTTTTTTTTCCAAAGTAAAGTAATAAAGCTCAAAGAAGGATACCAGAGAGACAAAATAAAAATATATTACTTTGGATTGTGGACAAAAAAGGGGCCGTGGACAAAACCTGACAAGCTCAATGGAGACCTGAAGCCTTATGAACTCAGAGACCTAAAGTGATCACTTAGATTTGAAATAAAAACTTCCTAATTAGAAGTAGTCATGGCAGGCAATCATGTTCTAGGCCAGTATCTTATTTGAATCTTATTTGACAAAGGTCAATCGTTATCTTAACTGAGTCTGTCTATTAGCATCTAAATGAACATACCTTTGGATGGTCAGAGTAATTCCCTTTTTCCAGACCCATCAGGGCACAATCTCTCAGCAGAACAGGAGACCACAGAACCTCTCGTTGTTATCTTGTTCTCCTGCATATCAGCTCTATGTGCTGAAAATGTTAGTTGTTAACTATTCTATATCCAGGAAATGAGGAAAGGAAAGGCCAAATATTATAGGCATGCCATTTGGACATCTTTGCCAGAAACCTGCAGCTTCACACTCCCCAGGGGTCTAACAGAGGGGAGACAGACGCATGCCCAGCAATGTTGGGGGAGACTTGTCATGGTGCTTGCTGTCAGTCACACCTGGAAACAGATCATTGGCCAGGGTTGGGGTGGCCACAGCAAGGGCACAAAACTTGAGATATTTAATCCCCTAAACAAAGGTGTTTGTTCTGATTTCTCTTTGCATATTGCCCTTGACTTAATCCCTGGTTTGGGGGTCTCTCATGCCCCTACTCCCTGCCATTCACCCACTGCCATGTGGACCCCCACACACAATGGACTAATGGACTGTAATTAGACTAATGTTGAACTGGACCCCGCTGCAACATGGAAGTAAAACTCTGGACATTGGCTTTGCTTTTAGCTCCCTCTACTGAACCTCCAACTACACTTCTTTTAGGACTGGATTAAGGGAAATGGGATTTTGGAAACACAGAGGTGTAATTCCATACCAACAAACATCACTCATTCTGCCATGTGAGTTTCAGAAGATTCTTCATAAAGATTCCACTGACAGCACTCAGTGGGGAAAGAAAGGAATACCTCAACTTCCTTGATAACACTTGGAAACCAAAAAATGGGGGCTAGTTGCCTGGGGAGCCCACCAAGTGATTAGGGGATTGAAACTTTCAATCCAACAGTCTACCTCCTGGGAGGGGAGAGCAGATGGAAATTGTATTCAATCACCAATACCAACAATACCTCACTAGAAACTCAAAGGACATGGTTCCAAGTGCTTTTTGTTTGGTGAACACAGGTAGATTTTGGCAGAGCAACATTTGGAGAGGGCATGGGAACTCTACACACTTTCCTCATACGCTGCCCTATACACCTCTCCCATCTGGATGTCCCTGGATTATATATTCTTATATTAAACAACCAGTGATCTAGTAAGTAAAATATGTCTCTGAGCCCCTCTAGCAAATTAACTGAAACCAAGAAGAAAATCTTTGGAACTGAGCTCAGCTTGTTGGTCAGAAGCACAGGTGACAACCAGGACTTAAGTTCAGCATCTGAAGTTGGGATGGAGGGGGCAGTCTTGTAGGACTGAGCCCTTAACCATGGGATCTGATGCTATTTCTGAGTGGATAGTGTCAAAATTGAGTTGGATTGTAGGACACCCAGCTGGTATCCAAAAATTGCTTGGTGGTATGAAGAAACTGCCTTTTCACCTACTCCCCTCCCTCACAGGCACACACACATATACACAAACACACACATACATCGTCATTAGGTGCAGAATATTGGTAATTTATAGGGATAATTTAAATGTATGATTAAGAACATAACGACTTCACCAGAGAAGTGAAAGCTATCTAGAAAGATCATAAGATAATTATATTCTGTTAAATATGGGTTTAGGAAAACAGTAATTTTTTAAATCCATTGGATGAAATATGAAGATTTAGTCTATTAAATTATAGACTGTAGCAGTAAGCAACAAATAAAAGTATGAAAGGCAAAGACTATAAATGAATCCCTGCCAATTTGGACAGAAGCATATGGTCTGATCTTTATATAGAACAGACAGATCAATAACAGAGCAGCCCAACTTTTCTGGTTGAAAGCCCAAGATAATTCAACTTTAAAAGAAAAAGAATATAGTGAGAGATGTGTTATTTATCTTTTTTTCCATTTTTATTTCTAAATACAACTACAGTTAACTTTCTCTAAAAGAGAGAAAGAAATATACAAAAGTTATTTCCTTTCAACACTTAAAAAGGCCAGAAAACCAGAAAACATCAAATCTACAAAGTTGGATAAAAGTTGGTAAAGCATTAAGTGTTAATGATGTCTTTGGTTGCAAAGTTTCATGTTCATGCTTAATTATGTTATAATTAAAACTGCATGATCTCACTTTTCATCACAAAATGAATGGACTAGACCTGTGGTCAGTGTCATCCTCCACATTTTCCCTAAAGTCCAAGCAGGAAGATTACCTCACACCCTATCACTCTTAATGGGTGCAGCTAAGTGAAAAGGTGTGTCAATAGTTGTGGGATTCCCTCATGATTACGAGCTTTGAGGTCATGTCAGTAGGATTTTGACCACCTTCGTTTTATGAGTCCCAGCTTCTCTATTGATAAAATGATGTGATAATACCTAACTTGTAGCACTGTTGTAAGGTTAAAATAACAATTACTATTTTCAACAGAGCATCTAGCACAATGATAATCTTGTAAACAGATTGACTGTTTACAATATGACTCCTGCTTCCCTCTAAAGCAGTGGTTCTCAACCTTGGCTGCACATGAGAATCACCGGGGAATCTTTTTAAAATCCTGATTTCTGGGCCTCATCCTCTGGAAATTCTGTTTCTTTGTTACTAATGTTGTGGCCCCACCCCATAACAAAGAAACAGAATTTCCGGAGGATGAGTCCCAGAAATCAGGATTTTAAAAAGATTCCCCGGTGATTCTAATGTGCAGCCAAGGTTGAGAACCACTGCTCTAAAGCTTTATATCCATCATCTCCCTCATTCTCCATTCTGTAACTCATAGGCTACCTTTCATTTTCCTTAATAACCTGTGTGTTTTCTCAACTGATTCTCTGTCATTCATTTTGTTCGATTTTCTGCTCCTTTCCTCAGTCTCCTCCCACTTACATTTGGCCAAATTCCACTATTCAACTTAAAGGGTACGTTTCCTCATAGAATCTGTTTCATTCGTCTGCTCCCTGGGGCCAGAGTGCCCTATTCTTTTCCTTTAATTTCATTATGTATTTTGCTTTTGTTGTTGTTGTCATTAGACCATAAGGCAGCTTAGGCTGGAGACTGCATTTGTCTTGTTCATCAACACAAGCCAGCTTTTTACATATCACAAGTATTGAATAAAATACAGCCATTTTAATCACCGTATGCCACGTATGTCTTCAATGTAGTAAAAGAGATGGATGTGGCTTTGGAGTAGGAAAGATGGGAGTTTGAATCCTTGACCTACGGCTTACTAGCCCTGAAAATTTAGCCAAGTCTGTCAAGCCCTATCAGGTCTCATTTCCTCACCTATCAACTGGCAATAATACTACCTCTGGGTGTGATTGACTGCAAAGGTTGAATGAAAACTTAAAAGTACTGTTACCTTTTATAATTATCAGCATCACTGATACTGTCCTAGACTGAAAGGACACATTCAGTTTTCTGACCAGTAGTATCAACTGTTCAGAGGTTCAAATAAATCCATTTTGGAAAAGAAGAGGCAGGTTCTATTGCTAAGCGGTGATGTGATTTGGTATAGAGTTTATTTTATCATATCGAAATACTTTCTCACATTAGACTAGCAGAGAGGATTGTCTGGGGCTGAACTTTTATTCATGCCTTCCAATAGAATGTAGATGACGCTAAGACAAAAGTGACAACAGCTGCATTTAATTTGGAAACTAATCCAAAGTGACGGGCATATCCAAACTGCAAGTGAGACCGGAGGGCCAGTTCTGCAGAGGTCTGCGTCTGTGACAGTTGCAGCAGATGCACACCTCAGCCCGTCTGGCCCCGTCTGTCATGCTCATTAGGTAATGTCACTATGGCAATGCGCCTGGGTTTCGGGGAAACCCAGGTAACTTCAGCATTTTGCGTGATCCAGTGATAGAAACTCATGCTGGCTCATGAAATGCACCTCCTTTTTTTGTCTGTGTCAACATCCACAAAGAAGAGACCTGGGAGAAGCTCCAGAAGTTTTATATAGGAAGCACTGGGATAGTCGTCTTTTTTAAAATTTCTTTATTGATTAAGGTATTACATATGTGTCCTCATCAAGTCATCTTTTTTTAAGGAAACCTATGAGGCCTGTATCTTAAGAGCAACTGCATTGCAAGCTCATTGTTTTTACTTAAACTGTGTGTTCATTGGGATGGCTTCGGGTTGTTTATGAAGATGATGAGGGTGGATAAAGTCTCATGTCCCATTAAGCTACTCCTTACTTAGCATAATCACTCTGGGAAGGAGTAAGAATGATGGCTTTAATCATTGGGATTACTGGGCTCATGCTTCAGCTATTAAAGAAGGAATCTTTAAAATTTCACTATGACCAGCTTAGTGGGAGAAGCAAATCAGAACTTCAAAGCTTCGTCTACAGAGGAAGCAGTTGGAGAGCCACCTTCATCCTCTTCCTACGGCAGAGACTTCTGCCCATTGGTAACACACCATTTTAAGATGAATCAGCATGAAAACTTGGATGGGGATTTTTATTATAAACTTTAGAAGATTTAGCTCTGCTGTCCTGATTCCAAATCACCATTCTAGAGGAGGAGAATTTCTTTCTCTTTTTCCAACCTCTGGGGACCACCCACAACCACCCACTTTCAGAGCAAATAGGACTGCTACTTACCCTGACAAGTCATCACTTGAAATATTAAGTGCTGAGTCATCTCTCGGGAGTACTTCTGTGTTTCATCATATATAATCAAAGTTGCAATTAAAAAGGCTAGAAATTATTGCTTTTATAAAATCTTTTTAAAAGAAAAAATCAAACAATCTTTCAGAATACTAGTAATGATATTTAAAAGGCTGTTTTTCTGGGCCATCTTCTCTCTGTACAGAATTATGTAAGTCATAATGAAGAAGATGACTTTTGTTATTCTCTAAGAAAGTATTTTGTTTTCAGAGACATGATATTTGTTTTATCCCTAATATTACTTTCACTTACTGAGGACTCTTCAGGGCTTAAGATCACTTTCAAACACATCTCATTCAGCCTTGAAGACAAACCTGTTGTGATGTAGACTATTCCCAGTTTAAAGTTAAGGAAACTGGGATGGAAAAACATTAAAAATATATTATTTCTGACCATATGGCGGGACTACCAAAAGCAAGCACAGGTCAACGTTTTTCAGGAAATAAAAAAGGTAAGACAAATTAATTACAGATTCCCAAACTATATATTGAAATTGCTACCAGCTTTCAGCAACAATAATACCATCTACCACTGTTACTACTGAAGCTCTGTCATGCATCAGACAATGTCTAATGAAAAGCAGACAAGGCCCCATCCTCAGGAACTCCCATTCTCAAATGTGCATAAGGCCAGACACAAAGAAAACAACCAAGCAAGTAGAGAAGGTTAAAGTTATATAAAAATGAATAGTCCTTTAATCTGCAGTGTGTTTTAAAGCTTTCAAAGTAATTCCAAATCTAATTTCTCATTTGGTTCTCACTACAAATTGCCATTCAACAGGCTTAATCAGAGATGGCCACTATTTTAAGGGTCCTGTGTGGTAAGCAGATTGGTGACAGGCAGGTGTTATAGTGTGAAGGATGGTATGTTTCTGGCATATGTCCAATTGGCTGAAAATTTTAAAAGAACAGTAGATGTTTATTTTCCCTGCTTCTCTAAGAATCTAGAATTTATATTTAAGCACAAATAATTTAATTCCATTATTATAAGAAAAGTTTGCAAGCTCATCATTGCTCCACTTAGAAAGGCAAAGCAATGATGGTAAGAATTTCCTACTATGCCCATTATTTTTGAGCATCTACATCCCAGGGTTTTTTCTGTAGGCTCTCTTTGGTAATTGTGCTCCGTGTTATTAAAATGGCTCTTCTTACAGATTACCACTTCAATATTTTATCGTATACCTATATCGGATCTAGTCGGATCTAGTAAATCATATACATTTATTTACCCCCAAATAAATACTAAATACTAAAATCACTATATCCCTCATTGAGATTGTGGGGATCAAGAGAGGCCTATATACTGTGTCATGACGTTTATATACTAGTCTGTATGTGGACGTGGACAATTAAAAAGGCAAAACACATTTTCTGAATGATGTAGGGAAATATATATTTGTTGCTTAACTATCTCACTTTGAGCATCTCACTTTGAGAATCCAGGTGACATTTGCTTTTACTGTTTTCAGTTCACTAGATATTATAAACCAGAACTGAAATCCCAAATTGTAAAACAAAAATTCATCTTCCAGCTAATTATTACTCCTGTAAGTTAAACTTGTGGCAATGATGCAGATGAGAATAAAAGCAATTCTGTGTGAATGTCCAGGCAGCATAGTATTGAGAATAAATGCAATTGACAGTTTGGATGCCTAGTGATATCCTCAGGTTTAGGACTAGAAACACCTGCGTTCAAATTCTACCTACGCCTGAGCAGTGTCTTTGGGCAAGTTGCTTACAACAAACAAACCTCAGTTTATTCATGTGAAAGATGGGAATAATACAAATAATAACAATAAAGAATGTTCATAACCTGGTACTGTGCTGATTATATGAAATGATACATGCAAGCTGCTAGGGCAGGCCTCAGCTATGCTACACCCTATGAATGCATTGGCTTGCAACAATAGTTTGCGGTGTGGATGTTCTGACTTTCTGTGTCCAAAAGTGTCATACCACCAGATGGAATCTCTCAGATGGTGGCTTTAGGAACTTAAGATGGTCTATGTTACAGAACACAGTACCTCTACCAACAATTCACAAATGAACTGTTTTCTACCTCTATTATTGCACACAGGAGAGAACCAGATGCTGCAAGGAATAAAACATCTGGCACACTTTGGGAAAACAAGGTCCACCAAGCATAGCTGCTTTTTAAAAAGGGAATCTTTAAAAATATATTTTTATTGATTTCAGAGAGGAAGGGAGTCAAAAAGAGAGATAGAAACATCAATGATAAGAGAATCATTGATCAGCTGCCTCCTACATGCCCCACACTGGCGATTAAGCCCACAACTGGGGCATGTGCCTTGACCGTGACCTCCTGGTTCATAGGTCAACACTCAACCACTAAGACAGGCCAGCCAGGCAAAAGGAAGCTTTTCTTAGAACATGTAAAAGAATTTAAAAAAAGAAACTGGGGTTCACACCCAAAATCCCAGATGACTTTCTTAATTCCCAGAACATTATTAATTCATTATTGATCTGCATTACAGCACAGACTGGACAATTAAGGTAGCATTATTAGTTCACATTTCTAGTTAACTTTATTTTTCTCCTATCTCTGCTAATTTATTCCCTGTACAGCCAGAGGGAGTATTTAATGCTAAATCCTTTTAATGTTGTTGTACCTATAGAAGTCTCATTTAGAGTTCTGCACTTCTAACATATTTCATGCTTAATGTTTCTTATGGTAAGAATCCAAGGCAACCAACTTACCATCATTGAATAGAATATTTGTGAAAACGATATTTTAATAACCAGTTTGCACCATTGACATCACGGGGCAGACTGTGATGTAAATGACAGTACCGCTTAGTGTAGTATTTAAATCCCCCCAGTGGGACCAACACCAGCTATGGGACAAGCCAGTTGGTGTTATTAAAGATCAGGGAGTGAAAGCACACAGACAATGTGCAAAATGAGAACATGGCTCTTTCCAAGAGAATCAAAACTGCCTCCTGACAGCTCGGTGCAGGTCTATAAAGACTTATTTATTGTGCTGGGGTTTCTGCCCCACGCCCCCTAAATAAATCTCATAGCTGAGAATCAAGCAGCACAGGTTATTTTTCCTGCATATAGGTTTTCCAAGCTTCATTTCAATAAACATGTTAAGGTGTTGAGGCATTTTTACAATAACACTGAGCATCCCACCATTCGTCAGTTTAGGCCAGGAAAGAGACTTCTCTGTCTCTAAAGCTGGCCCAGATTTAGCCCCTGTGAGCTGCCCTGTCTAAAAGGTCTCTGAAAAGTGAGAGCACACATCCCTGCTCTGGGAAGAATAAAGCTGGGGGCTGATTTCCTCAGCTTCAGTGTTACATCAGGCCTCCCATGTTTAGGAAAATGATGTCCTTCACATCATTTCTCACATCCTATCAGAAGAGCATCTACCCTGATGCTGCAATTGTGGAGAAAGTACTAAAATTTGAAAGTAAGAGGCCTGTGCATGATTTCTGGGGTGCTCTGACCCAGCAGTGTATTAGTATCAGTTGGGGAGCTTTGAGAAAGTATAATTGCACAGACCTCATGTCTGGAGAGTCCGGTTCATTGGGGTTGCAATGGCCCAGGGTCTCTGTGTCCTCCATCAACAAGTCACCACATCTGATCAAAGGATGGGGCATGGCCTACCGTGGAGCCTGGGCAGAGACAGTGCAGTCTTTCTCCAGCTGGGGACTCAGTGGACAGAGATGTGGCGTACAAACGGTGGTTCCATTTTCTCTCAGAACTAATCCATTCAGTAAATAAATAGCAATGAAGAGTCATTTGGGTAATATTGCTACAAAATGGAATCAGTTGAGAAGTCCTTCTACCTTCAGGCTAATAATAACTAGTACGATCAAGATAGACTTATCAATATAGAAAAAATATTTGCACAAAACAGATATTTTCTAATTCACATTGTTTATTCAAAAATACCCCCCTCCCCCAACAGTCTACTTCTAAAGACGATGAAATCCATACATCCTTTCTTGGACACATCTCATTCATATCTAAGGCCACGGACAATTCATACACAAAAACATTTTTTTGTTGTTGTTGCTGTTACCAGTCATTTAGGGCAAGATAAATTGGTTCTGGTACTCTGGGTCAGAGCAATAAAGACCAATCAAAGTTAGCACATGTTCTTCCTTCCCAAGAAAAAAGAAGGGGGGGTTATTATTTCCAGTGCCTCTGATTTATGCATTTGAGGCCATTTTCACCCTGAACAATTTATATTCATTCTGTGTGACCTTCTCTGTAATTATGTTCACATTTGAGGTTTATTTATTTTGGATTTTAATGGCAGTTAGAGTCTTTCTATGGGGGAAGAAACTTTGGAACAAAAAGATCTCAAAATAAATTTCTGTTCTTTTCTAGATGTAATTGTTTAAGCACTTTGTGGTGTTTTGCTCAGGCTCCTAGTAAAACATTTATATCCAAATGAAGAAGGACATCTGCAAACAAAAAACCATATCCAAATATCTATATTTTAATAAACCTGTACTTGGTACCAAAACAAAAATATTATCGGAGTTAAAAAAAGGCATTATCAAAGATACATATGCTAGTTTAAATGTAATTGCTAAATTTAAAATGACTGCTCAATATATATTTAGCTAAAATATGGACACTGACATTTTTTTAGGGTTGCTGAAGTGCTTTTCTTAAAGTAAATCTGGGCTTCATAAGAAGCAAGATATGTAAGATCTAAGTTGTATGATGTTAGTGAGGAATTGTTACACGACAGGGCCATGCCCAGTGTGGTTAAGTAGCAGCCCTCGTCCTCTTATCCAAGTCTCAGAGGCCAAGGATCCTGTGGCTTATTATTTGGGACATGCATAAAAGCTGCTTTATCTATTTGCATCCTCTGATATATGAGCTCTGTAATTATTTTAGAGCTACATTTAAATTACAAATGGAAGTGTAAACAGCCGCATCACCAAAAAGGCAGTGACATCAGCAAAATCCGCAGATCCCATGCTATTATCTGGTATCTCACTGAATAGACAGATATGCTAAAAGGGTCTGGCCAGCATGGCTCAGTGGTTGAGTGTTGACCTATGGACCAGGAGGTCACTGTTCTATTCCCGGTCAGGGCACGTGCCTGGGTTTCAGGTTCCATCCCCAGTGGGGAGCCCTAGTGGGCAGAAGGCAGCCGACCAATGATTCTCTCTCATCACTGATGTTTCTATCTCTCTCTCCCTCTCCCTTCCTCTCTGAAATCAATAAAAATGTATTTTAAAAAATGCTAAAAGGTAGCTTCTTGAAGTATATGCAGTCCTCAAAAGGTGAGCAATTTCAAAAGGCTCGGTCTACTTGGCCAGAGTACACTGTATATGTCATTCAACAACACATCAAATATGTTTTGTCATCTACCATGTACTAAGGGCCATGTTAATAACTTATTTACCAAATTTCTTATTGATTTCCCATTAACTTAAAATTCATCGAAGGTATCATTGCTCTCAGAATCACCCTATATTTTGGATGGCTGCACAATGTGGAATGCATAGGGCTTTGGCTAGGAGGAAGTAGATGGGCCTCCCATATCCCATTATTGAAGAATTATGGTATCTGAATATAAACTGTGCTACCCTAGAATGTGGGCAGAAAATGGAAGAAATTGTGAATAGTGCACATTGCAAACTTCGAAAAATGTCCTTGGAGACATAGAAATTAATAAATCAATAATAAAATTTGCACTTACATTTATTCATCTAAATTACATCAATTATTTAGTCATTAAATAAAGGAAGTAAATATTGATCTTACTTCATTTGGAGTCCAAACTGCTGCCAGAGATTTCAGTGGTGAAATTCACATTCCCAATATCTCTCAGCCATAGGATAATTCTGTTGAGGTTGCTTTGGCTACATTCACTAACCTGTCATCTATAATTTTTAATACACACATTAGAAGGTTAAATTATTATTGTTTTGTCTCAGACAAGCAGAGAACATGAAAGTTTTATTTAAAAATTAAGGAGCAAAGATATACTCATGTTTTTGACATACCCTGCTTGTTGATTAATACAAAGAATCTTAACATCTGTTTCCCACTATTCCCATCTGTGATGACAGCCCAGGTGATATCAGCAACTAAATCCATATATTTACTGTCATTCCTCAGCTATACCGGTTGCATCTGACTCAATTGCAAATTGGAAGAGTGATTAATTTTGATCATTTGAAGCAATAAATAAACAAGTTACCAGATTCCATTGGAATGGCCACATCTCAACTCTAGAGAAACGTTTAAATACTAATAGATCTAGGAAAGGTAACAGTTGGAAAGGTCCACTTTTTCACATGACATTAGCTTTAAATTTCTTTCTAGTGGGTAGACGGTGGAGGCAAAAGGCTATGTACAATGACAATATATAGAACTGAAAAGCAAGTATTTGGGAATATAAAAACAATATACCAAAAAGCCTATATTTTTATCTTAGACGGGCATTTACTTTGAAAAGTAAAAAGATAAGAATGGCATTTACTTTGAAAAGTACTTCAATTGGTTTAAAGCTCAAAGAACTTATATGCATAGATGCATAACCCATAGACACAAACAATAGTGCTTTGAAGGCCTGAGGGTGGGGCTAGAAAGGGGAAATGGGGGAGGGTGGGAATGGACATATACAATACTTTCAACAATAAAGACAAATTAAAAATTAAAGCTCTAGGCTCTGTGACAGATGGTAAGGATTACTTCTAATTTTTATACATTTATAATGATGAAAGTTAAATTACATAAAGGTGATAGAGTGAATAAATATGGAAACCAGTTTAAATTTATGTCTCTGACATATTATACATTAATTTTCAAACATATTGAAATAACACCTATGCTCTAACCCAGTGTTCGGCAAACTCATTAGCCAACAGAGCCAAATATCAACAGTACAACGGTTGAAATTTCTTTTGAGAGCCAAATTTTTTAAACTTAAAATATATAGGTAGGTACATTGTTATTGACTTAATTAGGGTACTCCTAAGCTGGCCTTTGCTAAAAACGTCCTCAATCTGATTGAGGTACGTTCGCTGAGGTTGACCCCTTCCAACTCTCCCATCCACACTCGTCTTGTATACTTGTTTCGTCTATCTCCTTTCGTTCATCCTCTCTATATGTCCAAACCATCTCAACATACCAACTGGTGCATGAATCACGATCGCCTCCCCTGCGCTGCGTATCACGCGGCCCACCTGCCCCCGTGTCTACCATCGCCAGACCTACCGACACCCCTCACTTCTTCTAATGCCACTTCTTCAAAATAGACTCGCCCAGGCCGAAAAACAACTTCTGCGCATGGGCCACGAAGTTTCAATCGCACTGTACATGCGCGCCCGCACGTGGTATTTTGTGAAAGAGCCACACTCAAGGGGCCAAAGAGCCTCATGTGGCTCGCTAGCCGCGGTTTGCTGAACACTGCCCTAACCAGTTCAGCTCAGTGGATAGAGCGTCGGCCTGCAGACTCAAGGGTCCCAGGTTCGATTCCGGTCAAGGGTATGTACCTTGGTTGCAGGCACATCCCCAGTAGGAGTTGTGCAAGAGGCAGCTGATTGATGTTTCTCTCTCATCGATGTTTCTAACTCTCTATCCCTCTCCCTTCCTCTCTGTAAAAAAATCAATTTTATATATATATATATATATCTCTCTCTCTCTCTCTCTCTCTCTCTCTCTCTCTCTATATATATATATATATATATATATATGAAATAACACCTATACTCTCCATATAG
Organism: Myotis lucifugus; assembly: GCF_000147115.1. NCBI lineage: Eukaryota > Metazoa > Chordata > Mammalia > Chiroptera > Vespertilionidae > Myotis > Myotis lucifugus. The sequence continues at coordinate 406,990 of NW_005871351.1, read as the reverse complement.
ACTGTACAGAAATCACAATCTTGAAGTATGTGTCACTTTATATACTACCTTCTATATATCTATTCAATGGGTTCATAGAAGGCAGATTTGGACTAATTATGCACTTCTAAGGTTAACTTGATTTGACAATAATAAGTACATTGAAAATATGGCTAATTATTTAATGTATTATTTTCATTCATTGTTCTATAACAACATGCATTTATAGTTGTTAGTCTAGCTTATCCTCAACTGCTGAATTTAAAAATCGTGTCCCAATTCTAATTAATTACTAAAGGTACTCAACTTATCTTATTATACAGATTAATATCAATAAAAATATATCTTTAAATATGTACGGAAAATTTCTGAAAGAAATAGATAAAAATATGAGAATGAGTTGAGCTCTATACTAAGTAGAGAAATGATAACAACGCCAAATGTGTATAGCCTTGCTTATTCATCCACTTTATTCTTCCTTTCTCTCTCCTCTGACCCTCCTTTCCAAAGTACAAATGTACAAACAAGAAAAAAATATTACCATTAGCTGTAAAGAGGACACCAAGTCTTTACTCTGCAAACTGGCAATAAAAGGGAAAGAATTAAGGAACTATTATTTCTTAACTCTGCACAAACTGACATTCTTGACATTTAAAGAGTCCTAGATAGGAACACCTCCATCACCTCACCTAATTACGTGTGTGTGTGTGTGTGTGTGTGTGTGTGTGAGAGAGAGAGAGAGAGAGAGAGAGAGAGAGAGAGAGAGAGAGAGAGATGAGAACATTTAAAATCTACTCTCTCAGAAATTTTCAAGTATATAACATGATATTGTTGACTATAGTTACTATGACATACATCACATCCTCAGAATATGTTAATCTTAGAGCTGGAGGTGTGTACATCTCCCTCATTTTTCCCATAGCCCCGACAATATCATTCTACACTTTGTTTCTATGAGTTTGGTTCTTTAGATTCCACATGTCAGTGAGATCATGCAGTACTTGTCTTTCTCTGTCTGATTGATTTCATTTAGCATCATGCCTTCAAGGTCCATCCATGTTGTCACAAATAACACAATTTCCTTCTTTCTCATGGCTGAATAATATTCCACTGTGTGTATATATGTGTATCACACAACCAACACTGCAAACTTAAATTTACACAATGTTATAAGTCACTTACAGCTCAACAAAGCTGGAAAAATAATCTATATTTGATGAGAAGTTCTTCTTTACAAAAGTTTTCCAGCCAATAAACATAGAACAATAGAATTAGAAAAATTGCAGCTTTGCAAACCATAACGAGGTAACTGATTCAATTACAAGTTGATTTCAGATCTATTTGGGGAAAAAAAGGAAACATTAGTCTTGCTCTATGTCTATTGATATGATGATCAAATTTAGCATCACTTAATGTATGATGAACAGTTGGCTTCCAGATATACTGAAATCTGAATTATAAAGCACCATTTATAAAAATGTTATTGCTAAGCTGTTAAACCTGAATATAATCAAGTCTTTAGATCAAACTTTCAGTTTAAAATTACTGAGTATTTGAATGAGTTATGGAACAGAAATCTTGATGGCCCACTTTGAACTTGTAACAGGAAGAAAAAATAAATTTGGTTTTGTTAAAAACACAGATACTGGAATTGGTTGTTAGCCACAGCATAACCTAGACTAGAGTGCACTACATTGCCAAGCTTATAGAGTTTGGCATGCTTTAACATAACAACTGATTTTTATATGCAAAGCATTATCAGAGTACATGCAAAGTTTGAATTAATAATGGCGACTTTGACAATTCTAGAAGAAAATTGATGATGTTGAATCCATTTTCTTCCACTGGATTTCAAACTAACATAAATGTAATTTCATTTCCTGTTTCTGTTGAATAATTGAAAGGACTGACAACTCTGGAAAATTCCATGGTTCTGAAATACTACAAATCTATAATAATAAAAGTATAATATGTTAATTAGACCGGGCAACAGAATGACCTTCCGGGCAACCTTCCGGATGAAGCGGGGCTGCGAGGGCCGAGGCAAGCCGGCCACCATGGATGTGAGGGCCAAGCCCTTGCACAAATTTTGTGCATCAGGCCTCTAGTATGTGTGTGTGTGTGTGTGTGTGTGTGTGTGTGTGTGTGTGTATTCATATACTCTGAAAATATATGTGATCATGATTTTAAAGGTTGTTTTCTCATAGACACATATATGCATGAATATTATCAATAATAATATACAGTAAAGTGTATACTTTATGTTAAATTATATGGTCTTTCTTGATTTTTGTCTTGTTTTCTAAACACTTGTTTGTTTCCATAAATGGAAAGTATACATTTAAAGTGTCTAAATTTCAAATCTAAATGATAATATTCAATCTATTGCATTTGGGAGTACAAACATTTCCCTTTGCTACAACATCGAATATACATGTGGCTTTCAGATATATTTTTCCACAGTTGCAGTTAATGCAGATATAAGGAGAATGTTGGATCAGTTTTATCCAACTCAAAAGCAGTTCTTTGCAGAAAAACAATTCTCACTTACTTGAGAACTTTGTCCCCTCAAGGAAACTAAATATCACATACACAACATGAACATTTTCATAAAAAGAATTGGATAGAACATTTTTATTTCATGGTGATAAAAACCATATGCTAATGTACTCATTAAAATATGGAAATTTTCATGATTAACCAAATCTTAAACTTTTAGGGCATGCTATCATAAATGTTTAAAATGAACCCCCTTCTCCAGATAGTGAAAGCTCTTGTGTATGCATTCATGACTTTTTTTAAAAAGTTTTTATTTATTTCAGAGAGAGAGGAAGAAAGGAAGAGATAGAAAAATTGATGAGGGAGAAATATCAATATTAATTGGTTGCCTCTTACACATGATTTCCCCCACTTGGGTATGGAGCATGCAACCTGGGCATATGCCCCTGGAGAATTGACCCAGTGACTTCTTGGTACATGGGTTGATGCTCAACCAACTGAGCCACACTGGCCAGGCCATTCATGACTTTTGAGGTAGATGTTTATGAAATAGTAATAGTCATGTAAGGCAAGCAATTTTTACAACAAAATGCTTCTCTGCCTTTATTATATTCTCCTTCAGGAATTTTGGGGTAAATTAACATGTTAGACATCTTTATTTAAGACAATGAACCATTATTAATAAAACTACAAAATATTCTCTTATACAAGATTTCTGACTTCTTGGAGGGCAATTTGATAATACCTATCAAAAGTTGTAAAATTTAGTGTACAACATAAACCCAACTACTCTACTGTAGAAGCTTATGTTAATGAAATGATTTAGAATGTGCACAAATATTTCATCGAAAGCATGTTCATTTCAGCATTAAATCTAAATGCTCAAGAAAAGGATAAGGTATGTCCTGTTCCAGCCATATGCACACTACACCATCATTAAAAACAAAGCTCACTTTTCTGAAAGCAAACTTCTTGTCAAGGAAAGATGCTCATGATTTATTATTAAATGTGAATAAAAGTTTGAAATAGTATTATGAGATGCTTCTGTTTTTATGAATAACATCTATTTGTATGGATATCTGTGTTCAGCTAGTTATTTGCAAGTATGTACACACAGATATGAACAATAGTTTTTATTGTTGTTGTTGGGTGAGTTTATGACTGAGGGTATTTGGTTTGTTTTGATTTTTGTTAATATGTATTTTTCTTACTACTAGCAGATGTATTCCTTATAAAAATAAACTTAGAAATTTAAAAAATTCAGAACACTGCATGATTTAGGAAAAACACAAAGCACATTGTTGTGAATCATATGTTTTTTAGATTAAAAAAGCTGTTATGTAATGTACAATGACTACTTTAGTTCAAGCTAATAGAGATTAAACCATCTATCCATGGTCTCTGGGTATTATGAGCTCAAGAATTCCTATAATAATACTACTCCAGAAACAACACAGGGTCAGAGAAACTGCTTGTGTTTTGCCATCATCACTTTATATCCGTTTAACCCTGGAGGAATTCCTCAAGACTTTGGGCACCAAACTCATTTGCTTGCAATAGGAGCATAATAACACTATATATTTTATAGGGTTGCTACATAGATTTAATGAGAAATGGATATAATGTTTACATAGTATCTAGCCTATAATCAGTGTATATTAAAAAGTCCACTAGAACACAGTACATGATGTGTGCCCCTCAATTGATAACCAGTCAGAAGTTCAAATATTTAGACACTTATTCTAAAGTCCACACACCAAATAATCCTCCTACTGTCAAACAGTCAACATCACAGTTCTCCTAAGGATTTGGTGGTGGCGGCGAAGGATTTAGATTTTAAGAAAGACCTAATCAAAAGTTTAATATAAAGTATAGTAGAATGAAACAAACATTGCTGCATACACGCTTTGAGCAACTGATTTGCCCTAGTAACTTGGATAAAAGTCTAGAATGCTGTTTCCACTGAGAAGTATTCACTGTCTAAGGGACTGGGATAGTTTGCATGAAGTAGAAGCACAAAGTTAAAGTTCCAGCATCTACTAAGCTCTAAAGTATCAGAGATCGCAAGCCTAGTTCTTCTTCTTAGGACATAATTAATCTTCAATATTACCCTGAAACACACACACACACACACACACACACACACACACACAGGCATATGCATCTTTTGCCTACTAGCTTGCATATCTAAGCATAGACATACAAACTGCCCTGCCTCTTGATAATATCAAACACACTTACTGAATTTTCAGGGAATATACATGTGGTTTTCAGATAGACCCAAGATCACAAATCTGCTCATTATCTGACCCATTAATATGCATGAAATAATTTGTAAGTTACAGTTAAATTTATATTAATTAATATAAATTTATGGATGCTTGTCAAGTTGACTTTTCCTTAGCAACTTATCTAGTGTTAAAATTGTTACTTTCTACTAAAAAACCATAATTTTACCTCAAAATCAGTTTATAGTTTTTAAATACAAATATGGAAAACATTTCAATAAATATTTCCAAAACTTTGGAAACTAATGAATTAAGTCAATTTATAAATATCCCCCAAATCAATATCTCATTATTGCAGATTCATCATTATTTTTTTAAAAAGGATCTAATGCCCAGCTGGTCTGACTCAGTGGTTGAGCATAGACCTATGAACCAGGAGGTCAGGGTTCCATCGTTGAGCATAGACCTATGAACCAGGAGGTCAGGGTTCCATCCTTGGTCATGGCACATGCCTGGGCTGTGGGCTGGATCTGTAGTAGGGGTCATGCAGGAGACAGCAGATGGATGATTCTTTTCATCATTGATTTTTATATATCTTTTCCTCTCTGAAATCAATAAAAATATATTAAATAAATAAAAAATATATATTTTAACAAAGGGTTAAGGAATGACTTTGTTTCCCTGGTTTCTGGTGGACTTATGGTATAGTTCTTCTTAGAAGTCTCATCAGAACTGTAAGCGTTCTACACTATGGATACATCTATTACAATGGCAGCACAATAATTCTGCATAGATATTAATGATATGTATTAGTTGCTTTTTTCTAAATGGAAAAATAAATAAATTTGTAAAATATTAACAATTGGATTATGGAATTTTATTAGAAATTTTCTAATGCCTGGCTCTGATCCAGGCACTTCCTGCATCCCAGATTTTAAGTGTTTCGCAACAACAAAATTATGTGCAAACATAAACTCTTTTAAAAATATATATTTTTTATTGATTTCAGAGAGGAAGGGAGAGGGAGAGAGAGTTAGAAACATTAATTATGAAAGAGAATCATTGATTGGCTGCTGCCTCCTACATACTCTGTACTGAGGATTGAGCCTGCAATCTGGCATGAACCCTGACCAGGAATTGAACTGTGACATCCTAGTTCATAAGTCAGTGCTCAACTACTAAGCCACACTGGCTGGGCCAAACCTAAACTCTTTACCCTAGTGGTATTCAAGCTCTCCTACCCAAACAAAAAAGAAAGTACATTAACTTCTTTTACAATTTCTGCCAATGGCTATTTCTTGAAATTCTATCCTTTCTCTGAACCCATCCTCACTATATCCATACTACAAGTCCCAGCACTCCTTTAAATATCTCCATGTACTCCCATTGAGATAAGATGCTCTTTTGAACTTTACAACTCTGGCATGTATTATACTGTGCCTTGCAAAATCATTATTAGTCTCCATATCTAATAAATGAGCCATCTATTAGAAAGTAATCTTCATAAGAGTATCTTGTCTATCTTGCTCATGGTTGTCTCTCTAGGTCATATTAGTCTCTTTTGCAAGGTAGAATCTTAATAAATATTTGTTGATGGAGTAGATAACTGCTTTCTATTAACCTTGGTGCAGGATTTGTGTCTTGATCACCTATGTATCCCCCTGAAGCACTTTGAAGAGTTTTGGTGAAAAGTAAATATTTTTTCAAGGGAAAAATGTGAATTTATAACTTGAGAGTGAGATTTGCTAAAACTATTTTTAATCAAATAATAAAATGTAACCCTAAAAATAATTATACCTTGGAATTGGATATGTTGGTCACCCTTCTAACAAAATTTGAGTTAGTCTTCTATTAGCCTATATAATAAAAGCCTAATATGCTAAGTGTCTGGTTGTCCGATCAGCTGTTCAACCAATATGCTAATGATATGCTAAGGCTGCTCAACTGCTCGCTATGATGTGCACTGACCACCAGGGGCCAGATAGTCGACCAGTTGACCAGTCGCTATGACATGCACTGACCACCATGGGGCAGATGCTCAATGCAGGAGCTGCCCCCTGATGGTCAGTGCGCTCCCACAGTGGGAGCGTGGCTCAACCAGAAGCGCTGAGCCAGGCTCACAGCTGTCGAGTGCAGTGGTGGTGGTGGGAGCCTCTCCCATCTCTATGGCAGCGCTTAGGTTCTGCCAGGGACCAGGGACTGGGGAATGGGCCAAAGCCGTTAGTCAGACATCCCCCAAGGGCTCCTGGACTGTGAGAGGGTGCAGGCCAGGCTGAGGGACCCTTCTCCAAGTACAGAATTTCATGCACTGGACCTCTAGAGTGTGTGTGTGTGTGTGTGTGTGTGTGTGTGTGTGTGTGTGTGTATAGAGAGAGAGAGACTATTATGAAGAAGTATTATGAAGACTATTTAAAATACAACAAGACAAAACAATTACATTGAATAATAATCAGAGACATCATGATAACAGTGTGTATTAAACATCCTTGTTCACATAGGAATACCCTCCTAGACAAACTTGGAAGAGTGACTGCAATAACCCCAGTGAATCTGAATTCCTGGGAAACCATATCTTGTGCTTAACAAGGCCAGTGCTTGTTTCTCCTATTTTTAAAGGTAGTTAGACATAAAAATATACACAACATAAAGCTTTGCATTATTTTTTTCTGAACCCAAGCCACTAACAACTATGTTTTTCATCTTTATTCTTTTTTTCTTGTTCTATAGAAGTGAAATTCATATGACCATAGGCTATTCTCTGTAGTTGGCTCTGTTATAATTACATCTAACTGACTTTATTCCTTACGGAAGGATTTTTAGATATTGCCATCTGCTATTAATTAGGTCCAATTCACTGCACAGGCTTTGAAGTGGCCCCAGCATCTGAACCCAGCACTCCAATCCTGTAGGCTGTGTCTGCAATTTCAGTCAGATTTCCCTTGGTGCTTTGAACCAGCAAACTGCTCTCTAGCCTCATCTGACAAGAGTGAAATAAGAAAAGGCATAAAAATCTTCTAAGAAGGTGTGTCCTAACAAGATTGCAGACCCAATTCCAGCCCCCAAGGGGGTTTAGATAAGTCTTAGATACACAGTTCACCCTCCCGATTCTTTCATCCAACTCCCACCTGGGAATCTTTTATGATTTTTTTCACCTCTAGTCACTTCACAGGATTGGGTCCATCACTAATCACAATACAGGATTTTGCTTAGAAGTTTGATCAGCTTTAAAGTTTGCTCTAGCTCAGCACACAGCATACCCTTAGCTCCATAGGATGACGGGATAAAGAAATCTTTTGCCCTGCACACTCTAGGAATCAAATGAAGCAACTATAAATAGCTCTTCTAAGCAAAAACGTAACACTCATGCCATTACCTTGAAATATATCATTTGGAGATTTCCTTGAGCTCTTGATGAGGGAGAATAATCACATCTTACTGATAAATCATAGTTGTAATTACTATGGGTGTATCTCCACTCCAATGAATTATACATTAATATTTGTAAGCCCTTTTACAAATTTCAGGTAACTTGAGAATATAATAAATGAAAGTGAGGTCAGCACCAACAATTAGAAAACATTCATATGTTTTAAATTGTATTTTAAAACACATGGGCAGTTAAAGACAGCTGCTGTCTGGGACGTCTAAATCATGGCATTTTCCCTCTTTCGTATCTAACTAGAGTAAAATTATATGTGTGTGTATTTATTTATACATGCATACATATGAAACCTTTGTATATACAGTAAAATTAAAAAAATATATAGTGAAAGAATATATTATTTTAAAATATCAAAGGAATTATCAGTAGCATGTTGTAAGGAGGTTTTATACATGTGGATGCTCATCAGAGTTTTGTAAGGCATTGTGCTAGGCACTGCAGGCAAGATGTGTGTACCATATGCCACTGGTTTTATTGAGATCACAGAAGTAGTACATTTACCATAACTCCCAGGAGAAAAATGTAAGAGCATAGTAAAGCAAAAGCAAACATATAAAGTTTTAAGAGAATTATGAGGGATGAGAAACCATAATTATGGACTCAGAAAGTTGAGGAAATTTTTAACATACAAAATTTCGAACAGTTTGAAATACAAATATTCATGACAAAAAGAGAATTTGGGGAGACTATCTGGTGTCCAGATCACTAACTGCATTTAAAATTGTGTCCGAGTCCTAACCGGTTTTGCTCAGTGGATAGAGCATCCACCTGTGGACTGAAGGGTCCCAGGTTCAATTCTGGTCAAGGACATGTACCTTGGTTGCAGGCACATCCCCAGTAGGGGGTGTGCAGGAGGCAGCTGATCAATATTTCTCTCTCATCGATGTTTCTAACTCTCTATCCCTCTCCTTCCTCTCTGTAAAAAAATCAATAAAAATATATTTTAAAAAATGAAAAAAAATAAAGTTGTGTTCAATCAGCATTCCCCTTCTACCAAGGTTTTTCAGAGAAAATACTTGAAATGTACTTACATGATAAGCATTAGTGTTCAATATTCTGAGAAGAGTGGTGGGAGTTCAGAAGAGAAAATAAACAAATTAGGTGTCACATGTATTTTTATTTCTAAATAACTTTAAAAACAGGAGAATCAGTCATCGACTTTGAAAAGTACAAGAAAAAATTTTTTTGGAATTCAGAAACCCTGAGCAAAATAAAGACAATTCACTGAACGCTAATTGAGTTGAAGCAAGCAAGCCATGAAGTGCATACTCATGGCTCAGTCATTAATTAATTCATCATCATTCTAATACAATCCAAATAATAGTGGGGATTCAGTGATTAAACAATAGATGTTTCAATCTACCAGTGTAGGGAGAAAATTGAGAATTCACAGCAAGTGCCCCAAAATTGTGTGAAACAAGAATTTACTTGTAGACTTCTAAAAGAGAAGTTAATTTTTTTCTCTATCCAAAAATGACTAAAAACCTTATTCCATGTTCAGAGATTCCATAATAAAGCTTATATGTCAGTGGAAACACTGATAGCCATATGTAGATATTACTGCTGGGAAAGAGGCAAAGTAATGAATTACAACCTAACTTCTCCTGCTTGACCTGCATTCATCCGACTGGCCACATTAATCAAAGCTCCCTGATTTACCTGTAAAATATACTGATTGATGTCCACAGGTTATTGACTCTTCTGGCTGATGGGCAAGTCTATGGCATACTTTGTACTTCTACTCCCACAGTTGAGTTGTATGCTGAGCAATATTATATTCTGCTTAATTCCAAAGGCAACTAAAGCAATTTTGCCTTATTATTAAACTTAAATAATTTAATTAATTAAATTTTACATAAGCTTGTGAAATATGTGTGCCAAAAAAGAGTTGTTGTTTCTGTGAAATATATGTTGACTGCTTTGGAAAATTTAATAAAGGAGAGTTGGTAAAATTTGTCACTGAAGATTAGCTATGTGTGGAACTGACAAAAATGGAATCTAATTTCAGGTTGCATATCAAATGGCTCTGAGTTCATGCTTTACAAAAGAAGGAAAAAAGAAAAAACTATAGATACATTTTGAGGTCTAGTTTATAAATAATAGAAAAGTTAGAATTCCATCAGGCAGACCTTGGCATTAGACAATTGACAAAGTGTTCATTAGTGGGTTCAAAGTTAACATAAAATGTTAATGATATACATCTTATGAGATAATAATTCTATGCTTCATTTAATTTAAAAGAATAATCAATCACTGGTCCCAATTGCATAATATATTTTTTCTTAAATCAATAATGAGGACTCTCAAACAGTGGCCACTATAAGCACAGCTCTGTCATTGCCATACAAGAGCTGTATTGCCAACACAGACAAGATTTCAGAATCAGCTTATCTTGTTTTCTTAAATACATGTATTAAGATTGAGATTCAATTTTAAAGAGTTCCTGAAAATGGATAATAGAACACACTGTATATTTTATGTTTTCTTATATGCAGTTACATAGAATCAAATATATAGAACTTTCATTACAAAATATGTGTGTAGCCATTTCAAAAGCCAAAACAGCTTTATCTCTTTTCTTCTGTAAAGAATGCATTCCCAGTACTGTCATTTACAGATACCTGGATTGGAGTGATGGAAATTATTTCTGAGACTTCTAGATGTATCCTCAAATGAAGTCAATTTGTCTGTGGCTGCACAGTTATATTACATACTAGTGGCCCAGTGCATGAATTTGTGCACATTGAAAGGAAATTAATTAGAAGAAATATTTTAATATTGCTATTCGCCCTTTCTCTATAATAGAAGTGTCAACCAAATTCACAATTGGCAATGACTTCACATAGCCTGGCTTCCTCTTCCTAGTGACTAGCCTCCTTGCAGTTTCTTCAGCCCAGGAATATGACTTGCTTTTATAGCTGGGTGCAAACATTTTACATTTTAACCAAATGTCTGTGAAGCATTTTTCCCATGCCTCATCTCATTTGATGACTTTTTCAGCCCAATGCAATGCAAAATAGAATGATGCTTGACCATGGAAACCTTAATGCCATGACCCTCCATAGAGTTTTAATATATAGTATAAACGTTGAGGCTGGACAGGTAGTGATAGTTGTAGTGTTGGTCTGTGTGTATGTGTATGTGTATGTGTTGTTGGGAAGGGGAGGGCTTGTTTCCAGACTGAAGAATATAGAGGTATGCAAATATATCAGTGACTTCTAGCCTACCCTCTTAGTTATCCTTTCATAATGGAATGATGCCATATATTAGACAGTTCAAGGTCTTTGGGTGAAACTATAGTCCCTGATAGAGGGGACATGGAGTTACTTTTCCCTCTAGCTGGACATATAGGAGTAGATCATCTTCAGATGGAGTCGGTGCCAACCATGATGCAATGAGGAAAGTTACTAAAGAATGTCCTCAGCATTATTTCCTTTAAGAGATTAACCAAAAGCAAGGAACAAAATGAAGCCATCACTATTCAAGAAGTGTCAAACTCATTCAGAAATCAAAGCAGACTATTGGAGTTCACAGGTTTTATAATATGCACAGCTACTATCTTCTTTGTAGCTTAATGTGGGGTTGCATACCCTTACAATTAAAGATAATTGCACAGTGTAAAATCGGCATTGTGATCATGGAAACAGAATGAAGCTTAGTGACTATGAGACAAAGAATCCATCAGATGAACACCTTAGACTTTGTAGACTTTAAAATACAATTCCTCCTCTCTGCACAGTTTACTTTCTATACTAAGTCGCCTTCTTTCTTTATTCCCAACAGAAATACATCATTCAATAATTAGGCTGATTAGGAACTGAGCATAGGTTTTCCATAAAAATTTTTAAGCTCCTAAGTATATGCATGTTGCTTCTCTAAATAATTTAGAAGTTGGATTTGTTTTAAAATAAGGAGTCACTGCCTTATCATTTTGTTGTGTCTTTGCAAACCTGTCAAAGATGTCTTGTTAAATAATTACAATATCTTTCACTTGCAATTTTTGGGATAGACAGAGGAAGGTGGGATTAGATGCTATGAAAATAAAATATAGGTATTGTTTACCTTATCAGGCACAAAACTTCAAGTTATGGGTACTACATTCCATTCTAATTTCATTTTAAATTGACAAATTAAGAGGGAAACTCCTATCATAACTTTATATCATCCTCTAGGAGGAAAAGGTACATGCAATTTGCGATGTCACAGACCAAGTACATGTTCTCTTACATGAGTGAAAAATGACTATTCAATGAAATAACAGCTTGGCAAAGAGATGAATTGTTAAATTGTGTCGGTCACTTGTCATCCTTTACTCACAAGTCCTGACCTATTTCATTTATTGAAGAAGCATCTAGGAGTGTCTGTCAAGCTAAACACATTAGAGTCAACCAACAACAGGACTCAAAAGTGGCGAGTAAGTAACCACGAGTAAAAATCTCTAAGGAAATTTCACCCCAAAAAATATTAATTGGGAAATAAACTTCTGGTTAATCTTTTTAAAAAATCACCAATTTCCAAATGAATAAGGTCATCTTGTTATCCTATTCAACTAGTTGGTCAATGGTAACACTCCAATTATTAAAATGAGTTAGTAAAAATGCATTTAAATTAGACATCAATTTGGGTTTAATTTATTCACTTCCTAAATAACATGCAAATATGTGTAAACCTAGATTTTAAAATAAGATTTACAGGCTGTAAACTCTGCAATCTGATAATTTACATGGTAATTGGATCATTCAATTCAACAAACATTTATTGAACTTTTAGCAAAGTACTGTGGTGGGTATTATGGAAGCATTAACCATGCCATTTAGGGAACATACAACTAGATGGTGAGATAGGCAGAATAAAGTATAATTTTGCTTCTGACATTATAACCAAATTAGCAGTTAATGCAAAATGAGATAGCATCTGGAATAACTAACACTTTGTATGTGTCTTGTTCTTTAAGTATAGTACTTGAATGCAGACATTTCTGTAATATCACAATTGAAGTTTTAGAGGTACAGATTGGAAATACTTGTTTTATTTCCTACTTAAATGAGTATTTTTTCTACTGTGGGTCAGATAAGCATTATTTAAATTTAAATCAATTCTTTATTATGTAAACTTCTACTTGATTTATATTTTAGGTTGTGGTTTTAACCGAGTTGAGGAATTGTAGCTTGTTTTCACTAAAATATCCTTAGTATAGACTTCAAACAATATTTGAGGTCAAACAAACAATATTTGAAATCAACAAATTCATATAATAATCATAAAGAATACATTTAAAATGATGAAAAATAATGAAAAGGGGAAGGCTATGAAAAAACAAAAAGCTAAGAAACAAAAACAAAGCAACCAAGCAGTTAACACAATGGACATTTTCTAATGACTTAATTAATATATTTAGGGTGGTGTGTCCACAGAAATTTCAAACATAGCAGAGTGTCTTTTCTATAAATGAAGTGTATAGACCAGTCCCATGTATCCTATTTAATGAGCTACTACTAGTGTCTTTCCTTGACCAATTATGTTATGCAGGTGCAGCAGAGTGAGAAGAATGCTAGGAACTGACACTTTTTGACTTGTCTTTGAGTGGCATTCTGTTCAGCCCTTTTACATATGATAGCTTATTAAGCTCTCAAAAACATGTTCCATGGCATATATAATTATCATACTATTTGTTCAGAGATAATTGAAACTCAAAAAGGTTAATGATTTGCCTGCATTCACAAAGGTACTGAAGGGCAATGCTTGAATGACAGTCAAGTTTTTAGAATCTCAGAGAACATTCTCTTTGCACTCTTCCTGGCTGCCTTGATTAGATCTGAATATTTAATAGAAAACTGTGAATCTCTTATTTTAAGAAACCATGGTGAATTTTCTTCATTTTTTATTTCCTCTCCTTTATAATTATAGTTTAAAATTAAGGAACAAGATTCTTTTTTAGCCACACAACATTTAGGGTCAAAATAACACCTGGTCAAAAAAAATATTGTTGTTATGTAATCAGATAGGACTATGGATGAAATTCTACCGAGAGTAAGATTTTTACACATAGGTTTAGAATACATCTGTCATTGATCAATAAGAATTTGTCTTCCTTCTGTATGGTCTATTACCCCTTGTGTTCCAGGAGATAAAAAAAACACACACACAAAAACACATGATTCAATCCAACAAATATATATTGAGCATTTCCTTTATTCAATATTTCACCCGAAAGAATGGGAAGAGCCTTAGGAAGCAGGAAGAATTTCAACAGAAGATTATCTAAATGAAAAAGATTTATATATGTGTGTGTATATATATATATATATATATATATATATATATATAAAATTTAAAAAATACATAATCTGGTTATGAGAACACAACCAAAACATATTAAGTAATTCAAGGAAAATGTCAATACAATTTAATGTGAGTTGTAAAAGGGCAAAGCAATTTTTTGAGGGAAGGGTAAATATAGGCTTTGATAAGGCATATTAATTTATATTCAGAAAGAATTTATTATATTTAATAACACATATATATTTTAATCTCTAGTAACGAGATGATAAGATGACTATTTAAGACTTTTAAATCAACCTTAATTTGAATATGGGAAAACTGGTTGAGGTTCACATTCATGGATTTACACATGTGGTTTTAAAAAGTGACCTGAAATCTGTATATTAAATCAATGTTAGGTCAATTTAGATAATCACAGTAGGCAAAATTTAATTAATCCATATCTTAGAGCAGCGGCTCTCAACCTGTGGGTTGCGACCCCTTTGGGGGTCGAACGACCCTTTCACAGGGGTCGCCTAAGACCATTGGAAAACACATATATAATTACATATTGTTTTTGTGATTAATACTATGCTTTAATTATGTTCAATTTGTAACAATGAAATTGGGGGTCACCACAACATGAGGAACTGTATTAAAGGGTCAGGCATTAGGAAGGTTGAAAACCACTGTCTTAGAGGAAAGCTAAATACAATGTAGTATTTTTTCAATATTTTCTTGACCTGTATCATGATTTATTTCATAGACTTAAAAGAGTGAAAGTTTTTATCTACCTAATTATAGAGTTATTGCCTCACCATGGTACTGAGGAAAGAGTGAATTTAGAAAAAAACTGAGGGGGACTTTTTTCCCAGCCTTACTGCTAAATTATTGGCAGAACTCGAAACTTGAGGAAAAACAATCAATATATATTTAATGTTTGAACTATTAAACTTTCTGTAACTCTTGAGTCCTACATTTGACATTATACAGATCATCATTATTAGTGGTGTATTCCAGTCAAGCCTAAGATCTCAAAGAAAACATCGAAGTCACCAGACTGCCTGACGCCTCTCTTGACAACCTCCTGAAATTTATCAGCATAATTATCCATAGTAGTTGACTCATCACAATGGACCAATCAAATAACTAAGAATGCAAGACTCCTTTTTCTCTTGTGATTCACTTTCATTATAAATACTAACGATTTTAACTTTTTCCTCAGAACACTTCTTGGTTTGGCCCAGGTGTGCTTTCAATTTGCAAACTCTAAAACCCATGAATAAATATTTGTCATTACTTCTAGCCAAGCCCTCCAAACTTATTTATTTATTTTTTATGTTTTAATTTGTTCCACAGCACATGCTTTGAGATGCTTTCCAGAAATAGTTAATGAGTTACTCAAATAACACTTTCTCAATTTGCTCACACAAACTAGAATATTTGCATCCCCCTTGTTTGGGGCATAAAGATGTGGATAGCAGCAGCAGAAAGGTAAAACTATGATAAAAAACACAAAACATGATTATGTCAAAGGAACTACTGTCCTATACTAATTAAGCTGGTGTTTTTTTTCTCTTGCTAAGTAACTACATTAACATTTTAGTTACACATATTTTAATGTGTATTTAAATAAAGGTGATTTTTCCCTTGTTGAATAATCATCACCACTCCTTTTTTCTTTTGAAATATCACAGCTTCTCTCCATCAAGTATTAAACATTAAAAAGAAGTTTAGAATTAATTAATGAACTATGTTGGTTATATTCTAAAGTGTAAATTGTGTGGGTGGAAAAATTTGAGAATGTGGGTATAGTATAACTAGAGCTGTATAATCCATCTCCAATTCTAGAATATAACAAATTGTGATTCATGACATTGAAATCTACTCTTTACATTTTTATGTGTCTTAGATCCTTTTAACCTCTATCCATCCATGCAACTGATATTTGTAACCATTAAAAATATATTTACATTGCCTTGGTCAGTGTGGCACAGTTGGTTGAGCATCACCCATGCACCAAAGGGTCACTAGTTAGATTCCCTATTAGGGCACACACCAAGGTTGTGGGTTTGATCACTTGTCAGGGCATGTATGGGAGGACACTGATCAATGTTTGGGAGATGCCTCTCTCTCTTCCCCTCCCTCCCTTTCTCTTTCTTTCTCTCTCTGTCTCTCTCAAGTCAATTAACAATTTAAACACACACACACATTCACATCAACTTTTCCTATCTACACTAATAAAAGAGAAACATGGTAATTGGCGTACGACCGCTACCCTTCCCATTGGCTAATCAGCGTATCCTTATGCAAATTAACTGTCAGCCAAGATGGCAGCTGGCAGCCATGCACTGAAGTGAGCAGGGAGGCTTGCTTGCTCCAGGAACTGCAGACTCCAACGTTCCCCGCCTCACTTGCCGGCCTCTCAACTGCAACTCTAAGCAACTATTACTATGTTGCAAATAAGAAGCTAAACAAAACCTGCTTTCAGTCAGCCCCAGACCGCAACATTGTATCCATGTTTTCAGCAGCGAGGCCTCAGAGCTAAAGCTGGCCCAGAATAAAAAAAAAAAAGAAAACAAGGAGCGATTGGGAGCTTTTAGTCAACTGCCAGCGGGAAAACAGCCCTCAGCCCCTCAGCCAGCCTGGCCAGGCACCCCAGTGGGGACCCCCACCCTGATCCAGGACACCCTTCAGGGCAAACCAGCCAGCCCCTCCCCATGCACCAGGCCTCTATTCTATAAAGTAAAAGGGTAATATGCCTACCGGCACCGGGATCAGCGTGACAGGGGGCAGCGCCCAAACCCCCTGATCAGCCCTGCTCTATGCCTGATGGCGGGGAGCTCCCCAATCCCCCGATTGCCCTGCGGCTCTGTGGGTGACAGGGTGAGGCGCCCCAACGCCCCCCCTACCGGCCCTGCTCTGTGTGTGACAGGGTAGAACCATAACCTCTCCATCGGCCCTGCCCTGAGTGTGACAGTGGCGGTGCCCCAACCCCTTGATCTGCCCTGCTCTGTGTGTGACAGGGGGCGGTGCCCCAGCTCCCCTATCGGCCCTACTCTGTGAGTGACAGGGGGGAGCTAGTCAACCCCTGATGGGCCCTGCTCTGTGAGTGACAGGGGCAGCGCCCAACCCCTGATCGGCCCTGC